>NC_083346.1:6052776-6266470 GCF_019175385.1 Lycium barbarum
TTGCAGAGTTGAAGCACCTCAAGAGAAGGCATTGCACTTTATTCTACTTTAATCATTCTCAGTTTTGTACAGTGCAAAATATATAAATCTCTCAGTTTCTTAAATCCACCCGTCCTGAATCTCAATTCTTCTCCTTCGTAGGACAACTTTAGCACAAGGTTTACAAGGCTGTGTAAATCTTGAAGACTTTCTAGTGCATTGTCCTCTAGCTTGCCCAATTTTAAATGAACTGTGGCTAAGGCTTGAAGAGATTTTACCCATATTAGAAGCCTCTCCAAACGCCCTTCAAAGATTAATGTTCGAAGGGATGAATGTGTAGAACGAAGGGGATAGTGCAAATCAATAATGACACTCGCCCCATAAGATGAGATAGATAGTTGTTAAAGATTTATCAACTTGTCAAGGAAAGAACAAAGACCCCTCCCATGTTTTCTTCTCAGATTCGCGATGCCTAACATTCTTAGTCTTGTTAAGTTCCCTAATTCAATCAATGTGCTTGTAGTGGCATTTACAAGATTCAGCACTTCTAAGGACAGAAGGGTCCCTATCTTCTTAGGAGCATCAAAACCATGCAAAAAACCAGCACCAGAGCTATAAATGAGGACAAAACGAAGATATTGAAGCCTTAGAATCTCAATAGGAAATTTGTTTACTGATGTCCCCCTTAGGTCCAAGAATTCGAGGCTCTCAAGCTTCCCTATTGATCCTGCAAGATGTTTTGTCTTAGTGCTCCTCAAGTTCAAAAACTTGAGATGTACTAATTCAAAGACTTCTTCTGGTATTTTCACTAATGGAGCTCCGGTAAGTCTAAGATCTTGAGTAGCTTGAAACTGCCACATAACAGCTTTAACAAGAATGAGTTAGTGACATAATATGATGACCCGAACACCATTAGAGATTGAAGATGCTTAAACCGACTAATATCTTGTATATCGCTAGCCAGTTGATCAACGATTATTAGATGTCTGACTTGGGGAGGCCTTCTAGTTTCTTCCCCATTAGCTATAGTTGCAAGGACCCTTTCCCATGATTTAGAAAGAATGAGTTCATACCATAGGTTATGGATGCTGAATGTCGCTAACCTTCCATCTGGGTACTTTTTAGAAACTTGGATCAAGCTTCTGTTTGCAAGTTCATTGAGATAGCTTCCAGCAACCTGTGCAATTGATTTTCCTTCTCGTTCAAGGACAAGTCCTTCTGCTGCCCACATTGGAGTCAGTCTCATCATATTAATGACATGATATTTCGGGATTATGCTCAGATATGTGAAACAAGACTTGAGATGGAGATGTGATGAAATATCCTCCATAGCTGTTCAACAACCTTCTAAATTGAAAGAGACGGACACAACATATTCATGTTAAGTTGACACACGCTTAACATTTTTTGGACAAAACATATTTGGGCCTTCTGAAATTTTACACATTATTGGGCTCATATTAATCTTGGGCCTCCGGTACACACAAACTGAATTACTTTCTCTTCAGCCCAACAATGTGACACATAGTATAATTAGGATACACTCTACCATACAATATAATATGGCACTTGAATGAGACAAAGTTAGTTAGGATAATTTGCAGATTTATTTTATTTATTTACATTGCTTGTACAGTATAGAATTTATATTTCTAGTCCCTAGTTTAGTAGCATAAATAGATACAACAGTGTATACAACAGAGGTGGAAAATATACAAGAGAAAATTTTCAGTTGTGTTGTTTAAATTCTCTCATTTCTTCATGGTATCAGAGCAAGCTCTAGTATAGACTTGTTCTTCAACTTTTTTCTCTCTTTTCCAACTTCAAAATGGGAGAAAACTCTTCCTCCAGTCAGATCTCAAGTGGATCTGCTGAGAAAACAGCATCTGATGTTGTTCCTCCCAATCACCCCTATTATTTGAACCCCTCAGATTCACCCGGAATGAATTTGTTGAATGTGAGTTTTGATGGATCAAGTTATGGCAACTGGAAAAGGGGAATGTTGATTTCACTATCAGCCAAAAACAAATTGTGTTTTATAAATGAAAAATCTGAAATTCCAGATGAAAACTCACCCTTTTTTAACCAGTGGAGAAGATGCAATGACATGGTCATTGCATGGCTGTTGAACTCTTTGACGAAAGATATTTCAGAAAGTCTATTGTATTCACAGACAGCTTCAGATCTGTGGCATGAATTGGAGGAGAGATATGATCAGCCAGATGGTTCAAAATTATTTCAAATACAGAGGGACTTAAACAACATTGCACAAGGTACAAGTGATGTTGCAAACTATTTCAATAAATTAAAAAAGTTGTGGGATCAACAGAGAGTTCTCAACACATTTATGAACTGTACCTGTGATTGCAAGTATGGAGCAAAAGAACATAATCACAAAATGAATGAGGACATCAAACTCATGCAATTTCTCATGGGTTTGAATGCAGCATATTCAACAATTAGGGCAAATATCCTAATGATGAAACCATTACCCAACACAAGTCAGGCTTACTCAATCTTGCTAAATCAAGAATCACAAAGGGAGGTGCATTTTGGGAACTTCTCTACACCTGAATCATCTGCTTTTAGTGTCAACAAATGGAATGATCCTAGGAACTTTAATTCTAAGAAGGAGAATCCACAGCCTTTTTACCAACAGTCCTCTAATCCCAGGAATTTTCAGAATACAAGCTCTGGTAACAACTTGTTCTGCACCTATTGTAAGAAGACAAATCATACTAGACAATGCTGCTATAGATTAATAGGGTACCCCTCGGATTTCAAGTTCACAAACAAGCAAAAGAAGCCTTTCAACAATGCCAAAGCAAATGCAACTACTGCAGTTGAGGACATGAGTTCAGGACCTATTTCTACTTTACAAGAAAAAAATGCCATTATCAGTGATGTTCAGGGAACTAGAATGAATGGGCACAAGAAACCTACTGGTTTTAATATTCAGGATTTTTCTAAGGAACAATGTGAACAACTCATTCATATGTTCAGATCAGTACAGAATGGAACTGGTACAGAGGAACAACACAGTGCAAATATGGCTGGTATTTCTGCTTTTTTTTTCAGCCTACACTTCCTATCTCATAAAATTCCAATCAAGCCCCTGGATAATAGATACAAGGGCTTCACATCACATGAGTTTTGACAAAACAGTTTTTCACAATTTCAAATCACTGCCCAGTCCTATTTCTGTCACTTTACCAAATTCTTACAAGGTCACAGTCAAATATGTTGGAGATGTTAGTCTAACAGAACATATTACTTTATTTAATGTCTTCTATGTGCCTTCTTTTAAGCATAATCTCTTCTTTGTGAGTCAGTTTGTGCAGGAAACTGAGTTAGAAATTCTTTTCACTAAAATAGGGTGTTTCATACAGGGCCATACAATGCAGAGGAGACAGATTTTTGGTGAAGCTGTTAGAGGTCTATATTTACTGAAGAATGACACATCTACGTTTACATCCAGTCTTTCCAAACCCCCTAGTCTCTTTAAATAGCAAATCTAGTTCATTTTCTGCCAATAGTCTTGTAGTTTCTGGTGTTGAGTCTTTGCCTTGCTTGCCAAGTACTATTTCAAATGAATGTACTCCTAATTCCATTAATGAAATGAATTTCAGTTCAGCAAACACTTCTTCTAACAGACTTTGGCACTTTAGATTAGGTCATTTACCTTATGCTTCATTAAAAAATGTGCATGGTATTAATTTGCAACAGTCCAAGTACCATGATTTTCCCTGTGATGTATGTCCTATGGCTAGACAATCCAAGTTACCATTTCCTACCAGTATCATTACTTCACATGACTGATTTGACATGATTCATATAGACACATGGGGACCCTACAAAACTCCAACCTATAAAGGGGAGAAATACTTTCTTACTATTGTTGATGATTTTTCTAGAACAACTTGGACTTATCTCTTGTCTACAAAATCAAATGCTTTCCCAATTTTGAAGTTATTTTTAGCCTATGTTGAGAGACAATTTGGGAAGAAAGTTAAACTTGTGAGATCAGACAATAACTATGAATTGGGGTCTGGGACTTTGCCTACATATTTCTTTTCTTCTCAAGGGATTGTGCACCAAACATCCTGTGTTGCTACCCCACGACAAAATGGGGTAGCTGAGAGGAAACACAGGCACCTTCTAGAGATATGTAAGGCACTTATGTATCAATCTCATTTAAAACCATGCTACCGGGGGGAAGCCCTGTTAACATTCTCCCTTCCACTGTTCTTAATCATCTCATACAATATGAGAAACTCTTCCACAAGCCCCCCAGTTACACACATTTAAAAACCTTCGGTTGCCTAATTTTTGTGTCAACATTGTCTAAAAATATAGACAAACTATCTCCAAGGGCTATCCCTGGAGTATTTCTGGGTTACCCATTTGGCAAAACGGGGTATAAAGTGCTCAATCTTATTACCAAACAAGTCATTGTTAGTAGAGATGTAAAGTTTTATGAATACATCTTTCCTTTTGCTCACACTGTGCCTATGTCACAACTGTTTCCTGGTTCTTTTAAGTCTAATGTTTCCATTCCTCTTGATCCTACTGTCTATTCCCCTACTTCACCTACTGATTTTTCTAATTCATCTCAATCACCAGATGATCCCAACAATTCTTCCCCTCTTAGCAGTTTCTAGTCCCTCTCATTATTCAGCCCAATCTCCTCATAATTCACTACATCATTCTCCTTCTAACTCACCAAGTACTCCTGCCCCTACAGTGGATGTGTCATCTACAGTACAAGACTTACGCAGAACAACCAGAAAGTCTGTTTTTCCCTCTCATTTGTCTAATTTTATATGTGACAATGCTTTTTCAGTCATTTCCCCTAACCCATCTACTTTACCCCTGCATTCTTTTTCCTTTGCACTTCTAAGCATAGAAAACCAACAAAATTTTACATTCCATCGAGCATATCACAGAACCAGTCACTTACCAACAGGCCATGTGCCATCCAGGTTGGAAACTTGCCATGGATGATGAAATCCGAGCTCTTATTTCTAATTCTACATGGGACGAGGTACTCCTGCCCCCAGGTAAGAAACCTTTACCCTGCAAATGGGTATACAAGGTAAAATTGAAGTCAAATGGTGAATTGGAACGATTGAAAGCTCGTTTAGTTGTGCGAGGTGATATACAACGCGAAGGGGTCGATTATACAGAAACATACTCACCTGTTGTTAAGATGACCACAATTCGGTGCATCCTTGCAGTTGCAGTAAAAGAATCCTGGCCACTTTTTCAACTGGACGTGAACAACGCCTTTTTACACGGCGATTTAGATGAAGAAGTATTCATGCGCTACCCTCCTAGCATGACACCACCTTCTCCCTCATATGTGGTCCGTTTACGGAAATCCTTGTACGGGCTCATACAGGCATCGCGCCAGTGGTATGCAAGGTTATCTTCAGCCTTGGGAACTCGGGGTTTCATTTCGTTTTTGAACGACTATTCTCTTTTTTATAAGTCTTCTGGGAATCTTGTCACAATCATTGCAGTATATGTTGACGATATACTCTTAATTGGGAACAATCAACAAGAAATTAGTGAGCTTAAGGTCTTTCTCAACAATGAATTCAAAATCAGAGATTTAGGTGTTGCCAGTTATTTTCTTGGTATGGAATTGTTACACTTACCAGATGGATTGCTTGTGACTCAACGGAAATTCGCCATGGATCTTCTTTTGGAATATCCCGATCTTTCTTCCCACCCTGCTTCCACTCCCTTGGACCCTACTCTCAAACTCACCATAACTTCCGGTCAACCACTACCAAATCCCACTTTCTACCGTCGACTATTGGGTCAACTCAACTTCCTCACGCACACTCGTCCTTATCTTGCTTTTGCAGTCGAAACTCTCAACCAGTATATGCAACAGCCTCACACTGGTCACCTTCAGGCAGCCTTCCATACCCTTCGCTATCTCCGTAAAGATCCAAGCTTGGGCCTTTTTATGAATTCTTCTCCTTCTCTTCATGTACTTGGGTTCTGTGATGCCGATTGGGCCTCGTGCTCCGACTCTAGACGCTCCGTCAACGGCTTCTACATCAGTCTCGGAGACTCACCAGTGTCTTGGAAATCCAAGAAACAACCAGTCGTTTCTCTTTCCTCAACAGAATCTGAATACTGCTCTATGCGTCGTTTAGTAGCCGAGATCTCTTGGATCGTTCGTCTTCTCTCAGATCTCACTGTCTCACCTTCTCTTCCTGTTCCTCTACACTGCGACAATAGATCCGCCATACATATTGCAAAAACCCCGTATTTCACGAACGCACCAAGCACATCGAGCTTGATTGTCACTTCGTTCGTGAAAAACTCCTTGGTGGCCTTATCTCTCTCTCTCTTTTCTACCTTCCTCTTCCCAAATCGCAGATCTGTTCACCAAGGCTCTCGCCGGTCCTCTTCATCGTCATTTTTTTGTCAAGTTGGGTATACGATCACCGGATACCAACTTGAGGGAGGCTGATGAAATATCCTCCATAGCTGTTCAACAACCTTCTAAATTGAAAGAGACGGACACAACATATTCACGTTAAGTTGACACACGCTTAACAAGTTTTGGACAAAACATATTTGGGCTTCTGAAATTTTACACATTATTGGGCTCATATTAATCTTGGGCCTCCGGTACACACAAAATGAATTACTTTCTCTTCAGCCCAACAATGTGACACATAGTATAATTAGGATACACTCTACCATACAATATAATATGACACTTGAATGAGACAAATTTAGTTAGGATAATTTGCAGATTTATTTTATTTATTTACATTGCTTGTACAGTATATAATTTACATTTACAGTCCCTAGTTTAGTAGCATAAATAGATACAACAGTGTATACAACAGAGGTGGAAAATATACAAGAGAAAATTTCCAGTTGTGTTGTTTAAATTCTCTCATTTCTTCAAGATGCAAGTCTTGATAACATAGATTGAGTAGTCTTTTCATGTGGTCGACTTCGCTATAACCACCTTGTAACTTGTCAACAAGGCTTCCATGAAACAACTCCCATGCCTTCATTTTGTTCCATTTAGTAGCTAGTGCACCAGCAATCACCAAAATCGCCAGTGGCAAACCATTGCATTTTTCTATGTCTCTTTGGAGATTTGCACCAAAGATGGAGAGTAGGTTACCTGAGAATGCCTTTATGTAGAAAAGAATTCGAGATTCATCTTCAGGCAAAGGCTTCATACTATAGATATGGCTATGATCACCAATCTCCGCACAAATGGTGTGGCATATTTTAGCAAAACGTGATATGATGATGACCCTGCTTCCGCGGTTTTCAATAGGAAGTACATATTTTGAAAGCCCTCCATGTGTCAATATTAGGGTCATCAAGGACTACAAAGTACCTTGATGACTCAAAGACCTGTTGAATGAACTGTGCCAACATGTAAGCATCCATGGCTTCAAGTGCTCGACGGGTGTGGTCATCTTGTGGATCAAGTATGTTTGTGAATAGATCATTAATGTTAGAAAACCTTGGAATCTCAATCCACAGTGTATGATTGAAATGCTTCTTCACTGTTGGATCATCAAAGATTTTCTTGACTAGGGTAGTTTTCCCTATACCTTTTGTTCCAACTACACAAAGCAATTCCCATTCTGGATCATCAGAAAGAACCCAATCAAGTAGTACTGATTTACGATATTCAATGCCTACAAGATCTACATCATCATCAAGAAGTACTTCTTCATGTTTATTACATCGTGTAGTAATGTTGCTACTCTCAACACTCGCTGTAACACCATATTTCTGAAGAAATGTTGCATGTCCTCCAGAAATGATGACGATACGAGCCTTCATGCCTTCCAACATTGTTAAAAGATTGTCATATTGAGCTTCTAACTTCTCAGACAATGAAAGATTTGATCTTTTTCGTGGCCACGATCCCTTTTCTTGAAAATTGTTGCATGTGGCAACATATTTTCCAAGAACCTCTAGGACACCATGTGCAAGGTCTTGTATTTGCATGATCCATAGTTGTACAATTCAGCATCTTCTTCTTCTTCTTTTGCATCAGCTACTCTTGAGAAAGTCCTCATTTGGTCAACTGCATCTCCCATGTGAACAATTTCCTGTTGAATTCCATCGAGATATTTTTGTCCCCCATGGAGCCAGGCCGAAAGCCTATGTACCAAAATAGTTATAGCACCCTTTGCCATTTTTTTCACTCAGTATATAATTTCTTTAGAAAATTTATCCAATATGTTGGTGTAATTAATGTTGGAGTTTCTGATCAATTTATATAGATCAAACTTTGAATCAGTTTAGGGTTTAGAACTGCGTTTCACAACAATTGACTATTGCAAATTGCAAGCTTAAGAAATATTTTACCAGTTATTATTAGTTTACTACTACTAATTGGATTATTTTCTCTTTTAAAAATTCATTTTGTATGATCTGACTGTTAGCGATTTGGCATTTGATTTGGTCGACTAATGGCTATCTAAAATCAGCGATTGCAACTCGAATGTTAACAAGAATTTGGCATTTGATTCAGTCGACTACGGGCTATCTAAAAATACCGATTGTTAACTCGAATGTTTACATCAATTTGCATTTGATTTGGTCGAATACTGGCTGTCTAATAACATCGATTGTCAACTTGAATGTTTACAACAATTTGGCATTTGATTTGGTCAAATGCAAAACTAGCCCTGATCACAATTATGATGGGCAGACATAGCTTTGGTACAATTATTCACAAGTATTGTTGGATTGGCAAAATATGTATGTGTTGTTCAATTGTTCACAAATTTTGCAAGACTAGATATTTGAAACTATTTTTGTTATATATGTTATTATTCGCAAGTTTTATCTGATTGAAAATGCTTACCGATGTTCAATATTTGGTTGATCGTGAGAAGAGGGGCAACAAAACCATTAACAAGGTCAAACAAGCATATCTGATGAATTTCTCAGAATTCACCTGAAAAAGTCGCAGTGACACCAATAGACATGCTAATTAATTCTAGCGAATATATATAAAAAATTATTATAAGCCAATTATATTCAACGCACTGCTGTTTTTTAAGATCTCAACAAATCGAATTACTCTAATTTCAGGATAACATTTGAAATATCAGGATTATGTTTGAATGCAACCTGTTGTTTAAACAGTTTATATAAAAGAGGAGGAGTTTTGCTCTGGGGTTCATATCCAGGATTATAATCTCGGATTAGAATTTATTATCCAATTTATTATATGGGATAAATAATACTATTAAAATTATGATATACAATTTGTACAGATTTTAGCTGATGTCAATAACCAAATACGAAATATATGTAATCCCCAAATTTTATATCAAAATGGAAAGACATGCGTGTGGCGCCAAATGCATGCCTTTATAACATAAATCATGAAAGGTTGGCATCGCCCATATAATTAAGGTCACCTGTCCTTTTGCCATTTGTTCCTATAATCTGAAGGAAGCTTATTGTCAACCTGATGATTTCATTATCAGCCAGTTGTTCATGATAATTGCAGATTTAGCTCCATGCATGTCTTCTTGTTACTGTATAATCATCAGTACCTTTCATAAATCATCGTAATTAGCGGTTGATACAACATTTTCATTAAAGGATTTAATTGTCTACTATATGTTTTCCATCATGAGCGTGACACTTCAAAAACGTATTGGGTGCGTGCTCATTGGGCTCGATATATAATAACTCAAAGGATAAAATTCGTTAAATTTATTCGGTCAAAATTAAACAATACGTGTCATGGATTTGGAATGTAACATGAAGTATATCTATTATTGTGATAATCACATAATTTTTTGTCTTACGTCAACTAAATTCTGTTCCAACCATACCGTGTCTTTTTTGTGGAGAGACGTGATGAAAAAGGCCTATGTAACCAAATAGAGAGATAGATAAGTAAACGTACGTGAAAATACCTGCATTTAGCAATTTATATTTCAGGATGTACGACGTTGATGGATATTGAAGAGCATATCTACAAATTATGCATAACATAAAAGTTTAGGAAAGATAAAATTAAATGTATTTGCATTTTTTATTTTTTTGGGGTCAATCGTATTTGCAGTTTTCTTTTCTTCTCTTTTAGCTTCTTTTCCTTCTATTATAGTGTTTGTCATGAGTAATCTCCTCCAATTTTCCTGCTATAATTTGGATGGGTCAATGTAAACTAATTTAGAACAAGTTTTTTCAGTCTACGAATTGGGAACCGATTAACTAAAGACTTATATGCAAATGGGACATACAAGAAGAACGGTAGTAAACAATTACAGGTGAAATTGTAACTCAAATAATGACATTGCTAATGAAAATGCAAAATCTATAGAACTCTCAGTGAAAGAGCTAAATCAGAGGGGCAGTTTTAACTAATACTGTAGAAAAAATTACGCCATCATTGTATCTGAACCTATTATCTCCAAAATAACAAATCTTACTGCATGCTTGGCAAGTTCTCAAAATTAATTTATTTTGAAAAGTATTTTCATTAAAAATGATTTTCGAAAAAGTATTCTAGGCAATTTTTAGTTGGAAATCAATTTGAAAATGACTTATATCAATACTAGAGCAGCAAGTTTTGTTCGGTAAAGGTTTCAAAAAATGTTTCTCGAATACGCTACTTTTTAAACTTCTAAATTGGCTTTGCTGCTATTCAAAAACACTTGTTTTTTCTTTCTTAATAGCTTGACCAACACCTCAACTTTTTAAAATAAGCACTTTTGACTTTCCAAAAGTTTGACAAAATAGGTTACTTATTGTGTATAATTACATGTGGTTATCTGATAGTAAATGGTGGAGCTATCGTATTAGATGCCCAGGTGAACACAGTAGCTTCTGCTTAAATCATGTAGTATTGATAGATTCATTAGATATGTATGACTATTTAATTACAAATTCAGTAACTAAAATGAGCTTTAAGTTCAGGAGCGAATTTAGTGGGTAATTTATATGGTGCACGTGAACCAATAATCTTTCTGCAAAATTAAATATATTTTTATGTACATATTTTGTAGAATTGATTTATTAGTACCTGTGCGCACTCATGCTACATAAAGGCTTAGCAGTGCACTGAGTTGTAAGTTGAGTTATTTACTCAGAGGAATCAGGATCAATTCCGTCGACTTTATAATAGTATTAAAATTCTTTTACACAGCAATACATGTATAGAATTTGAACTCCACTAAAATAATAGTGGTGACAAAGGAGGACCAAACCAAAGAATAATTCTACCAAAGGATATCGTTAATTACTCTAGCTTGCCAACTTTGCACTTAAAAAGAAAGAGGTCGGTCAATGAGTTGTCCAAGCTTTTAGAAGGGGGGTGGTAGACCTAAGACCCACAAAGTAGCATAAGGACAAAGGCTAGCAACTATGAGTGTATTTAAACATTTGTTGCTTCAACCATCCTTCACTTTGCATTCGACAATATTATTCAGAATCTTGAAATTGATTTTCTTGATGCCAAATGTTTTCTTGAATATGGTTGGTTTCCTTTTTGGGGGACCCTCCAACCCTCGTGGAATTTTTGTTGTAAATTCATTGGGTATTTAGAATTTATTGGCTCGATTAATTTAAATTCGCATCGCGTATGACCCATTTAAGAAAATAGGTTCCATGTGAGGAATTTCCTTACTTTCAGTGTTAACCCTCCATGGAATCTTTGTTGTAAATTCATTAGGTATTCAGAATTCATTGGCTCGACTAATTTAAATTTGTGTCGCATATGACCCATTTAAGAAAAAAAGGCTCCATGTGAGGAATTTCTTTATTTTCGGCGCTTGAACCCTTGACTTCTGATTAACAGTGGGCAGTGGTGGATATGCCAACAAAGTTCCACATTGATAGCTGAATAGAAAAAAATATAATATAAAGTGTAGGGTTACTCTTAATATAAAGGTAAAAAGTAAAAAAAAAAAAAGGGGGGGGGGGGGGGGGGGGGCTTACTCTTAATATTGTGAGGTCTTCTCTAGAGAAAAAACTTGGGCCCAAAACGGAGAATATATAACACACCATGTTAAGTATAAGAGTATATGTAGATTGTTTTGCTAGACAAATATGGAATTGGCGGGTGGTGTGAGTCGGGTGACTGCCTTTGCCCATCTACGAGTTAATTATTGCCGTCGTTTGGAGATGCGTAAACTCAAAAAGAAGCCTATAGGCTTTGGTGGTCATGACTATGCAGATTCACGGTGAATGTCGGTATTAGCCCGTGAATCTTGGTGATGGGCATGTGGAACTTAGTTTAAGAGAAAAATTATCGGTTGATCGAATAAAGCATCACATTAGTAGTTAAAAAGAAAAAGAAGCTTCATATAAAATGTAGGGATTCTCTCAATAGTGTGAGGCTTTTGAGATTAACAATATGGATTTGATCAAGGCGAGCAATATCATACTACGTTAATAGTATCTTTAGTTGATCATATTAGTCATTTTCCTGAAGGAAAAAAGAATAAGGAATTTTCAAACTTTCCAGCTCTGAATTTCAAATTTTCTTCCTTCCCTTGGTACGTGTTTGAAGAATTAATGGTGAAGGTCAAGGTGTTTGTGGTCCAGTTTAAGTCCCTTACAAAAAAATCAAATTGATTAAGACAGTTTGTTAAATACTCCATATAAACCAAGTAAAAACCTACCTATACAAGCTTAGAAAAATGATGTTGGCCTTCAAATTTCAAGATTTTAGTTTCAGAATGTTGCAAAGAATTTACTGTATTTGTATAACAACCGTAGCTCCAAGGTCATACGGAGACAGATTCAGGATTTAAAATATGAAGGTTCAGCTTTTAAGATCCTTAGCATTGTATTCATTATATTTGTAAAAATATAGGTTCAAACTTATTATTCATTGCAATTTTAGTGAATGTGCCTCCACATAAATTTACGTTTTCCATCAAACGTGTTAGAATTTAGATAAATGATGTAACGCAACTGCATCCGCCTGTGAAGTCACGATGCAATAAACATAACAAAAGGGAAATGTGTACCAAGTTGCTATCCGCTCCTGTTTACTTTTTGGTTTTTTTCCTGCTTAATTATTCACTATTAAAGTTCCTCAAAAACAAAATAGAAGAATCTCGACCGTCCCACCACATAACATCTTCTGTCATCTTTTTTATGTTGTTTTCTCTTTTTGGTTCAGGCACGTAAATATTCCACGCCCGTAATATCTTAGTTATACTCAAATATCAAACCATTGGAGCAGTTCCACGTGTCTGCCATTTTCTGTTCCTGTCAAATAGCAGTCATGTTCTTTGAAGACTAGCAAGACATGACCAGTTCACTTAGTTATACAGCTCTTGTATATATAGTACCCAGAATCTTGAAAATCCCCTTATCGTGTATTTTTGTTTTCAAATACTGAGTGCATTGATATGAGGTATTATTGAAGCTAAAATAAATAGAATGGAAAGGTATGAAATTGTGAAAGATATTGGTTCTGGCAGTTTTGGTGTAGCTAAGCTAGTGAAAGATAAGTGGACAAGTGAGCTTTATGCTGTCAAGTATATTGAGAGAGGAAAAAAGGTTTGCTTCATCTCTTTCTCCCAACCATTCACCTCTTCTTCTCTTTTGTTTCTCACCTGATTTCTGGTACGGGGAAATGCTCCCTAGCAAGATTGTTTTCATTTCTAAGGATCGAACCCGTTGAATATTCGTATGGTTGTTATGTAGTATTATTGTTAATTGTCAAGATTCATTTTTGCTACTCTTTCTTGCCTTATTTTGGGTTTGTCCGTGCAGATGGATGAGCATGTTCAGAGAGAAATCATGAATCATAGGTCCTTGAGGCATCCCAATATCATTAAATTCAAGGAGGTAATTATTAATGCATCATTTAATGAAGTTTTTCATAGTAAAATCTGTCTGTTCATAAAAGTTATGGGTTCAGCTGAACTCAATAGTTTTGGCTCAGTCCTAGTATTATGTATATTGAAAAAATCTATTGGAAATATGTGCGAATATTAAATTTTGAACCCATCAACTCAAATGTCAGTGAATTCAGTGCATCCGAATCCAGAAAATTCAAATCGTGGATTCCCCTTTGATCATACTAATTTAGTAACAGATAAATTTCTCAGTCAGTGATTGTTTTAAGTTGTAAACTCTGTTGAACAGCCTGTTATACTTATTTGAAGCTGAGATTCCCTTTGTCATGTTAAAAGTGCTAGCTTTTTCAAGATTTTGCCTCTTTAAATCAGATGCCATTTTAGTATTTTGAGCAAGCAAATGAAACCCCCTTTGATGTTTGATTCTTCACATTTAGTGGAAGCTTGAATACATACAGCTATCACAATTCTCGATGTTCTTAAGAAAATAGGATCATTTTCAAAATATAGGTAACCAACTCAACCTGTTTTTATTGTTATGTACTTGAATCTTGATTTCACAAGCTAAGAAACTGTACCTTACATCTGATAATGCAGCCTCGTTCATTTGTTCTGTTGAAGTATGTGATCATCGCATCTAGAAGCTTAAGCTAATAGAGAAGCATTCTTTTATTTAATTAATTATATTCTCAATGCGCTCCCTCACGTGCGGTGCCTGGTTCTTTTACATTGGCCAAGTGCGTGAAATTTATTTTTCATAATGGTGGTGGTGAGACTTGAATCCAGAACATATGGGCTCTGTTTGCTCATTTAGAAGCTTAAATTGATAAAGAGAACACATTTTTATTTAGTTAATTAAATTCTCAACAAGTTCCGTCTGAGACCAATAATGGCTCATCAGATTTCTGTTATGAAGATATCAAGAAAGCAGAGAATCTGATTTTAGCTAATCTGAATATAGAGTTTCTTGGACCAGAATTTTAGATCATGTTTTTCATTATTGTGCAGGTATTTCTTACCCCAACTCATCTAGCAATAGTGATGGAATATGCGGCTGGCGGAGAGCTGTTTGGAAGAATTTGCAATGCTGGTAGATTCAGTGAAGATGAGGTAACATAAAAATTCTAGATTTTTGTCACATCTTTTAGTTTTAATTTTAGCAAGCAATTCTGCTGCTCAGACTCTCCAAAATGTTACTGCATTGATTCGAATTCTCCAAAACTGCACTACTTTTAGAGGGTCTGACACGCATTAGTGACATTTTCAAAGAGACCTAGCAACATAGGTAGGCAATCAAGTTAGTTCCTCTTATTCTTGGAAGTTTGAGATACACGTCTATTTTTATTTTTCATAAATCTTATAGAAGTTTGTATACTGAAACTTTATTAAATAATCCAATTTTAGTGTCATTGTAATCTGAATTCCTTGTTAATGCAATCTGTCCTGTTTTTGGTTATGATTTTTCAGGCAAGATTTTTCTTTCAACAACTTATATCAGGAGTCAGTTACTGTCACTCAATGGTAAATGAGAACTAGTAACTAAGTTTATTTCAATTGGTCTATGCTTTAATACCCAAATTTACTCCTATATGATGCTTGTGATGTGCAAATATTTTCTTGAATGCAGCAAATTTGTCATAGAGATCTCAAGCTCGAAAATACACTCTTAGATGGTAGCTCAACACCGCGCCTTAAAATATGCGATTTTAGCTACTCCAAGGCAAAATATGAACTCTATCCTATGTTGAAATTGGATTATTTTTTCAAAAATAGCTTCTGATTGTTGTATAATTCATTGTTTAGTCGTCGGTCCTGCATTCCCAACCCAAATCTACTGTTGGAACTCCGGCCTATATCGCACCAGAAGTCTTATCAAGAAAGGAGTACGATGGGAAGGTACGATTATAATGATCTTTTAACTATAGAGTAGCAAACTGCTGTAACAGATTAAATTGGTTTGATAGTATATTGTCAGTATATATAACTTAAATCATTTAATTATTATTTCAATTAATGCATTGATTTGTTGACTAAACTTTATGGTTTGCATGTCATCATTTTGGATGTAAAGCTAGCAGATGTTTGGTCTTGTGGGGTTACATTATATGTGATGCTTGTTGGTGCTTATCCCTTTGAAGATCCTAGTGATCCAAGAAATTTCAGGAAAACTTTGACAGTAAGTTATGTTTCATTTTTAAAAAACACGTTAATTTTCACGTATGGTCACTAAAGGTGACCCGCTATAACAGTAAAGTCATTTTCATTGACCAGACGTGAAATTAACCCTCTATATATAGTCGACTTCTTGTTTCATTTCCTCTTTTTCTTTCCTTAAAGATGAAAAATTTTGGTTTGTGGCAGAGGATATTGAGTGTTCAATATTCAGTTCCTTATTACGTTCGACTTTCGAAGGAGTGTGAGCATCTTTTATCTCAAATATTTGTAGCTGACCCTGAGAAGGTTTGTAGTTTTATTTTTCTCTTCAAATTTGTACATCCACTTTCTTTTTGTTTGTTGAAAATCAGCTAATTCTATGATATTGTATTTGTAGAGAATAACCATAGAAGAGATTAAAAAGCATCCTTGGTTTCTAAAGAATTCGCCTATAGAATTTATGGAAGGAGAGGAAGCAAGTTTACAAATGAATGGAGAAAATGAACCCTCTCAAAGTATTGATGAAGTGTTGGCTATAATTCAAGAGGCAAGAAAGCCAGGAGAAGGGCCCAAAGTAGGTGACTTATTTGTTAATGGAAGCAGTAGTCTTGATCTTGATGATGACTTAGATATTGATGCTGATATAGATGATGTGATAGAGACAAGTGGAGATTTTGTCTAAACTCAATGTGGTCAGACTCTTTATCAGATCTCGCATATAACGTGAGTTTAGTGTAGTTTTAGTGCATAGAATTGTGTAAATTGTGTCATGGAAGCCAAAGTAAAAGCTATGATGAGGATCCTCCTTAGCCATGGATAATGAAAATGGTCTTTTCTCCGTTGCTTAACCATGGTTAAGTGATATCAGATATAGTATGTATTTTGACTTTGGTTTGTAACAACTAAGGTTAAATTTTCAGGAAAAAAGCTTGTTGCGGGTAAGTATTTATCCTTTTTAGCATAGTGGTTTTACTCCCTGGCTTTTTTGCCTTTTGTTTAATCTCATGTTATAAGATACTATGTTAGAAATATTCATCATGTATGACCCTTTGTATTCTATTTAACTCTCTTTATAATTGTAAATATACACTACAAGTTGTTCTTATGTTATGAACCACGGGTTCTTTGTTAAGTTGATTTTAGTAATGGTGTGATTTGATTAGCTCTGAAGTATTAGAATAAAAAAAAATGCAAAAATAATTTGTCTGTTAATGCATGCAACTATTAAATATTGATTAGTGCAAGAACCATGAGTAAATTACAATCTAAAAACTTTATAAAGAAACATAAGATCTTTGTCAAGTGGGTTATATTAAAGTTTGTGATTTGACCAACTTAGTTCTTACAACGACCTTAAGTTAATATATCATAATAACTATGTTTAGTCAAATATTCTTAAATATTTAGTGAATTTTTTCACCCATATATAAAATTTGGGCAAAAATTACTGAATCGCGTGAACTCATATATTACATGTCTGATCATCGCTTGCCCTAAAGACATTTGTTGGTGTGCATGAGTAATTGAGCATTGTATCTTGATCTACTACTAGAATCATAAAGAAGTAATTACTTATTCTCTAAAACCTTTGTTGATAATTTATTCGATGAATTTTCTTGAATGTTTTTTAAAATGACGGAAAATAAGCAACATGGTCAGTGAGAAATGAGAATTACTTAAGCCACGTGGTCAATAAGGATTCATATAACCGATTCAAACTTACTAAGGATTGAGAAAGCATAATTGAGAAGTTTTAATCCAACCATAAGAGTATATATTATTATAATATTTACATCTAACTCGAACTCAATTGCTTGTTCTACTGCTGAGTGCTGACATCCATTATCTCATGGCGCGTTGCTTAGGGTCCATTAAAGTAGGAAGCACACCATATTCGAGATTAGCATCCTTTTTTGATAGGTACCAAAGACTACCAGGGATTAGCACTATTATAATGACCATTCTAGCTCCTAGTTTTATTGATCAAAAGCTATGGATGGTATATTTTTTTGCTGGAACAGGATAATGAATTTGCTGCTTCTTGATTCTGATGTGTCTTCCCAATAGCCCCAATAATTGATATATGTGCCCGGTGCCGCACTTAAAAGTTAGTGACAAACCTTGCTATAATAGTTGTCTTGTTATAAACTGCTTGTACATATTGTCCGCTTTGGCGCACCTCACGGCTTTAAAACGCGTATACAAGTAAAGGCTTCAGGCCCAGCTTATAAGCACGCACACAATCCCGTGTGCGAGCGATGTGGGAACTTCAAGTTCACAACACACCCCCTCATCGCGAGCATCGTGCTGATAACGTGTTATAAAATAATAACTATAAAGTAAATATACGGAAGAAATATGTAGAGAGAATATGTAGAGAGATATCAGTTTATATTACTTCTGCTCTTTCAACATTGCATCTGTGCATCCTATTTATAGAGAAACAGGACATGAGATATTTTGAGATATTTTGGGATATTTTGGGATATTTTGGATATCCACTATTTGGGATATTTTTGACACTCCCCCTTGGATATCCATTAATAGATGATGTGTCTCGTTAAAACCTTATTAGGAAAAACCCTGTGGGAAAAAGTCCTAATGAAGGAAAAAGAGTGCGCATATCTAATAATACGCTTTGAGAGTTGCCTCATTAAAAACCTTACCAAGAAAACCCAATGGGACAAAACTTGGTTAAGGGAAAAAGAGTACAACACGTATTTCACTCCCCCTGACGAAGACCAAGATTCAGATGTCGGAGTCTTCGCATTCCATTCTTGAATATCATCTTCTCAAGAGTTGAAGTTGGCAAAGATTTAGTGAACAAATCTGCAGGATTGTCACTTGAACGGATTTGTTGCACATCAATATCACCATTCTTCTGGAGATCATGTGTGAAAAATAACTTTGGTGAAATGTGCTTTGTTCTATCTCCTTTTATGAAACCTCCTTTTAATTGAGCTATGCATGCAGCATTATCTTCATATAATACTGTTGGTATTTTTGTATCACACTTCAAGCCACATCTTTCTCTGATGAAATGTATCACTGATCTCAACCACACACATTCTCTACTTGCTTCATGAATAGCGATTATCTCAGCATGATTTGAAGAAGTAGCAACAATGGACTGCTTGGTCGATCGCCATGATATAGCAGTACCTCCGCATGTAAACAGATAGCCCGTTTGAGATCGAGCTTTATGTGGATCAGATAAATAACCTGCATCTGCATAACCAACAAGATCTGTACTACCTTTGTTAGTATAAAACAGACCCATATCGCTAGTTCCCTTCAGATATCGCAATATATGCTTAATCCCGTTCCAATGCCTCCGTGTAGGAGAAGAGCTATATCTTGCTAGCAAATTAACAGAAAATGCTATGTCAGGTCTTGTAGCATTAGCAAGATACATAAGTGCACCTATTGCACTAAGATATGGTACTTCAGGACCAAGTAGCTCTTCGTTTTCTTCCTGAGGTCGGAACGGATCTTTGCTCACTTCAAGTGAGCGAACAACCATAGGAGTACTTAAAGGATGCGCATTGTCCATGTAAAACCGATTTAAAACTTTCTCAGTATAGGCAGATTGATGTATAAAGATCCCTTTTGCGAAATGTTCAATTTGCAGACCAAGACAGAGTTTTGTCTTTCCGAGATCTTTCATCTCAAATTCTTTCTTCAAATATTCAATCGCCTTTTGGAGCTCTTCTGAAGTTCCAATGAGGTTTATGTCATCAACATAAACAGCAAGTATAATGAACCCTGATTTTGTTTTCTTAATAAAAACACATGGACAAATGGCATCATTTATATATCCTTCATTTATCAAGTACTCACTTAGGCGATTATACCACATACGCCCTGATTGTTTTAAACCATATAATGATCTTTGTAATCTGATTGAATACATTTCCCGAGACTTTAAACCAAATGCTTCAGGCATTTTATATCCTTCAGGAATTTTCATATAAATTTCATTATCAAGTGAACCATAAAGATAAGCTGTAACCACATCCATAAGATGTATTTCAAGGGTTTCATAGACAGCTAAACCCATGAGGTATCGAAATGTTATAGCATCCATAACTGGTGAATATGTTTCTTCATAGTCGACGCCGGGTCTTTTGAGAGAATCCTTGTGCAACAAGGCGTGCTTTGTATCGCACAATTTCATTTCTCTCATTTCTTTTCCGTACAAAGACCCATTTGTGACCAACTGGTTTTACACCATTAGGCGTTTGGACTACAGGTCCAAAAACCTCACGTTTAGCAAGTGAATTCAATTCTGATTGAATTGCTTCTTGCCATTTTGGCCAATCATATCTTCGTCGACATTCTCCGACAGATTGAGGTTCCTGATCCTCACTGCCCTTTATAATATTTAGTGCAACATTATATGCAAAAACACTATTCACCACAATTTTCGAACGATATAGTTCTTCACTCACTGAAGTCTCGGGTTTGCTGATTTCTTCAGGAATATCAGAATTAATCAGATCTTGAATCTCTTCATGAGATCCTTTCATAGTGTCATTCTGATCATTGTTTGTATTTCTTTTTCTTGGATTTTTATCCTTGGAGCCCAATGGCCTACCACGCTTCAGGCGTGGATGAGATTCAGAGGCTATGACACTAGTAGATTGTCCATTTGGAACATCAATTCGAATAGGCACATTCTCTGCAGGGATATGCGACTTAGTTATTCTTTTCAAATCAGTAAATCCGTCTGGCATTTGATTTGCTATTTTCTGTAAGTGGATGATCTTCTGGATCTCCTGCTCACATATAGGGGTACGTGGATCAAAATGAGATAGTGATGGAACTCTCCACGCAATTTCTCTTTTGATTTCTTTTCTCTCTCCCCCTAATTGTGGAAAATTTGTTTCATCAAATCGACAATCTGCAAATCGGGCAGTGAATAAATCTCCCGTCAATGGCTCAAGATAGCGAATAATGGAGGGTGATTCAAACCCAACATATATTCCTAACCTTCTTTGGGGGCCCATCTTAGTGCGTTGTGGTGGTGCTACAGGTACATATACAGCACAGCCAAAGATTCGGAGATGAGCAATATTTGGTTCATGACCAAATACTAATTGTGACGGGGAGTATTTATTATAATGAGTCGGTCTAAGACGAACAAGAGATGCTGCATGTAAAATAGCATGACCCCAGACGGTTGTAGGCAACCGTGTTTTCATAAGTAATGGTCTTGCTATCAATTGCACACGCTTAATAAATGACTCAGCAAGGCCATTTTGGGTATGAACATGTGCTACAGGATGTTCAACCTTTATCCCAACTGATAAACAATAATCATCAAAAGCTTGGGATGTAAATTCTCCAGCATTATCAAGACGTATAGCCTTTATAGGATAATCTGGGAAGTGTGCCCTTAAGCGTATTATTTGTGCCAATAATTTCGCAAACGCCAGGTTGCGAGACGATATGAGGCACACATGAGACCATCTCGAAGACGCATCTATTAGAACCATAAAATATCTGAATGACCCACAAGATGGGTGAATAGGTCCACATATATCCCCATGTATACGATCTAGAAAAGCAGGGGATTCAATGTCAACTTTCATTAGTGATGGCATGGTTATCAATTTGCCCTGATGACAAGCGACACATGAAAACTCACTACTTTCAAGAATCTTCAGGTTCTTAAGTGGATGCCCTTTTGAATTTTCAATAATTCGTCTCATCATTATTGATCCAGGATGACCCATTCGGTCATGCCAAAGCACAAAAGTTCCTGAATCGTTAAACTTCTGGTTTACGATTGAGTGTGCTTCCATTGTACTAATTTCTGCATAGTACAGGCCAGAAGACAAAGTTGGTAATTTCTCCAAAACACATTTCTGGCCGGAGACATTCTTTGTAATGATAAGATATTCATCATTTGTTTCATTTAATGTCTCAACGTGATACCCATTACGGCGGATATCTTTGAAACTCAACAAGTTTCTTGGGGATCTAGAAGAGAATAGTGCATCTTCTATAACAAGTTTCGTCCCCTTAGGTAGAAATATAGTAGCTCTTCCGGAGCCTTCAATTAATTTCGAATTGCCAGAAATTGTATTAATATTTCCCCTTTTTCTACGCAATTGAGAAAAGTATTTCTCATCTTTGAATATAGCATGCGTTGTTCCACTATCAATCACACAAATATCTTCATGATTTGTCATTGATCCAAATAATATTTGAGGATTTTCCATATATTCTTCAAAACGAAAGAATAGGCAAAGTAAACATCGAAGTAGATATTTTGATTAGACAAAGTATTTCACACACTTTATTATATATATATGGAAACATAACCACATTAGATAATACAAATGACATGTATGAAATATCTAAGTTAATACAGATCCATCACCGATCAGATGATCTATTTTCCCTTCAGGGAGTTCAAAGAAATCTGCCACATCTAGATGCATAGGCTCAACATTATCTTCAGAAATAAAATTTGCTTCGGCATCCTTTTCTGCCCTTTTGAGGGAGGCTTGATATAGCTCAACAAGGTGCTTTGGCGTACGACAGGTACGTGACCAGTGCCATCTTCCTCCACATCGGAAGCAATTATTTTCTGAATTTTTCTTTTGCACAACTTCATGCTTTTCATCCTTCCTTTTACACTGCTGGTGCTGAAGGGTATTATATGGTGCAAAACGAGAATCATGATTAAAATTCCTTCCTCGACCACGACCATGACCACGACTGGGGCCACGACCTCTTCCACGCCTAGAATGGCGAAAATTTGTCCCATTCACTTCAGGGAATGGGGCAGTACCAGTGGGTCGGCTTTCATGATTTTTCATCAGTAATTCATTATGTTGTTCAGCCACTAGAAGATGTGAGATTAGATCAGAATATTTTTTGAACTTCATCTCTGGGTATTGCTGCTGCAGGAGCATACTCGAGGCAGGAAAAGTGGAGAATGTTTTCTCCAACATATCAAGATCAGTAATATTTTCACCACATAATTTCAATTGAGAAATAATTTTAAACATAGTAGAATTGTATGCCTTAACAGATTTAAAATCTTGGAACCTTAAATGGAGCCAATCAAAACGTGCTTGTGGAAGTATGACCATCTTCAGGTGATCATATCTATCTTTCAGATCATTCCACAGCGTAAGAGGATCTTTAACCGTGAGATATTCCATTTTTAAATTCTCATCAAGATGATGGCGGAGGAATATCATTGCCTTAGCACGGTTTTGATTTGATGCCTCGTTTTTATCTTTGATGGTGTCTTCCAGACCCATCGCATTAAGGTGAATCTCGGCATCAAGAATCCAAGACATATAGCTATTGCCGGATATATCTAAGGCTACAAATTCACGTCTAGAAAGATTTGCCATTAGTAATGGAAAACAAAGAAATCAATACCTTCGAGGCTTGTAAAGTATTTGCTCGAGATGACAGAGTCGTGTTATAAACAGTTTGTAGATATTGTCCGCTTTGGCGCACCTCACGGCTTTAAAACGCGTCTACAAGTAAAGGCTTCAGGCCCTGCTTATAAGCACGCACACAATCCCGTGTGCGAGCGATGTGGGAACTTCAAGTTCACAACACACCCTCCCATCGCGAGCATCATGCTGATAACGTGTTATAAACTGCTTGTACATATTGTCCGCTTTGGCGCACCTCACGGCTTTAAAACGCGTATACAAGTAAAGGCTTCAGGCCCAGCTTATAAGCACGCACACAATCCCGTGTGCGAGCGATGTGGGAACTTCAAGTTCACAACATGTCTTTAATTATTAATTCTTTGCCTTGCTATAGATCAGGAAGTTTCCATAAATAATGTTAAGGAAGACCTTACAAAATGGGAAAATTTGGCATCATGCAGCAGAAGATAAACATAAACAACATTATGAATGTGTGTTGACCTTTATAACAACACTCCACGCTTAGTGATAGCGACTTATATAAAATAATTATATAGTAGAGTTGATAACATAATTATACGAGTATTGTTTTCAAACAAATTAAATAATGGGCCAAGCATTGCCAACTGTTAATAGCTAAAGGCAAAAAGGGGAAGATGGGGAAGAGAAGATTAAGGATGGTCACTCCATTCCATAGATAGTGCACATATATTATTTTTGTATTTTTCATTCCTTTCAGGTTAGAAACACGAGACGAATGTGGTCATACCCAAAAGACTATCACATCAGCAACACAACTTTCTAGTCAATCCTTCCTAACTTCGCATATGAAGAATTTGATAGCAACTTAAATAAAGTGATTATATAGTAGAGATGATAACATAATCACATAATATTATACTCATCGAGAATGAGATTTATTTTTATTTTTTTATATGAAGTGAGGAAAGCAATTAGTAACTTCTCAATAATTTGCTTATGTGCATAAATGTGATTGGTTGTTGACCTTGGCTTATTAAAAACTTGAGAAAAGACGATTGTTTTAGTGTATTATTTGGGTAAACAATTTAGAAAGACGTGATGTTCGTAATTATAAATATTCCAACTGATAGAAGTCTTTTAACATATAGTCATTATTAAGTTTTCGTTAAGTGTTGTAAAATCCGTGCGATTTATTACAAACAACTCAACAATGCCATTAATGAAATTTATTACAAACAACTCAACTTGGATTGTTTTACTCATTTGAGTCACAAAACTAACTTAATGCGGGAAGTCAATTTTTTTTTTTTTTCAAGATTAATAATAGCTCTCAACCTAAAGGATCTTACAAATGTTCACCTTTTCTTTTTTTCAAATTATACATCCAACTTTCCTTGCATCGATTAGCTATCTAATCTAAATAAATTTATGTTCTCATTTTCTCTTTTCTTTTAATAGAATTATTAACCACATGGTTACTAACAAAAACATTCACAATGTAGGAAAGTTTTTATCTAGTAACGACAGTGGTCAGACTAATTTCTGCACACCCCGATTATTTTATCAAATACTGCTAACTCACACAGTTATTTCTAATAAGTTAACTTTCGTCAATGTCACTACGCGGATTAATGAAGTAGTAAAAACTAAAAAGTGAGTGGACAACTAGTCCCATGAAAATTTCTCAATTAGTTTCCTTCATCTTGTTCCAGATTTTTACAACTCAAAACAAAGAAATGTCTATATTCTTACAAAACCATACCAAGTGTGAGACAACTTACAAATTTATGTTCTAATTTTCTTTTTCCAAGGTGTCTTTCCCCGGTAGAAATTATACAGGGCAGCCTGCTTTTACTTATACTTGTTTTTAAATTTTTTTTCCACATATACCACTTCAGATATATGGTGTTTAAAGTTAAGCTTGACAAAACCAAATCTCTGAAGTTTCATATGAGTAAGGTTGAGTAAAGTTGATGCATCTGCTTGAAGTCCAAGCAAAAATGGTTGGGCTTCAATCATTTTTGTCTTAGTCATTTTTTGCTTGATTTCAACCATTTTTATTTACACATAAGGCATATGTGTCTAAACATTAGAAAGAAATGACGGAACTCAGGCAAAACTAACTAAACTTCAGCCTTATGATTGAACTTCCGCCACATATGAAGTTCAGGCAAAAATGACTAAATTTCAGTCGTATATGCCTGAACTTCAGCCGTAGAAAGTTAGACTTTCTCAAGACTAACTTCAGACACTGTATGTCTGAAGATGTCCCGACTGATACACGTGCAAAAAGAAGACTTAAAAAGCAAGCAGACACAAGCTAAATGGTGGCGTCAAAATCAGGTGTCCTTGCACTTCACCCTCCACAGAAGAAGTGGGCTTTTTATTGAGGTTCAACCTATGAGGGGGATAAATCTGGAATTTCATGTGAAGGCCCATTATGATCACTTAGCCAAAAGGCCCAACTCAGTTCTAAGCCTTATTTAGAACAAACAAAAAAAAAAATTGAAAAATTTACTTGCCATAGCTATTACCAAGACTTAATTATGGATAGTAACTACCTTTTCTAATATTTAAGGTTAGTAGCTATATTATTCAAATTTTACATTTCATAGCTACCCCAATTTTCTTAATTAAATGTACTACCCCATAATCCCTAAGTTTTTGCCGTTTTAGCTTCATGCCTACCAAGTATATTATCAGTTTTCACACCTATTCTCAGTGTACACAACCGTTTTTTACTCAACAGCGATTTTGTATTTCGTTATATTTCAAAAACGCGAACATGACCAGACTCAACAGCGATTTTGTATTTCGTTGTATTCAAAAACGCGAACATGACCAGACTCAACAGCGATATTGTATTTCGCTGTATTTCGAAAACGCGAAAATGACCAGACTCAACAGCGATTTTGTATTTCGTTGTATTTTGAAAATGCGAAAATGACCAAAAATACAACAAAAGCAGCTACGAATTGTAATTTTGCAACTTGTAGCTATAAATTGTTAAAACATATTAAAAGTTAGCTATTTGGGTAAGTTTTCGTTACTCTAACAGCTCCTCTTTCTATGTTTTTGTCCTACAAAGATGTATTTATTTTTAAAATTTTGTTTGCCGTAATTTTTTTATTTCAAATATTTTGCAGTTCAATATAGCAATCAGACAACTGGGTGCCAGAAGAAGCTCGAGATCGACGACGACCAGAAACTGTAATAACATTATTTTTCCCATTTTGTAGACCCCTTTTGTCTATTCTTTTCTTGGTTTGTTCTACATTTTGTCCTAATAAATTTAATGAGTGTGTGTTTCTATAGCTTCTTAGCTGTTCAATTTCCTGTGGTTTAGTTTGAAAAAATGTGACTATACTTGTTAATTTAAACATAATACAGTTCATAGAATAAAAAAAATACTAAGTAATACTACATAAGTTGCTTTTATTAAATGGTTTGTTAGAGTTGCTTAGTTTTACAAGTTTTAGCTAATTTTATTGCGATATAAGGGCGGTTTTTTATGCCTGGCGATCTCTTTTTGACCAAAGGTTCTTTAAATAGGGGTGGTGTATGGGACATTTGCATTTTGCACACACCTCGACTATTTCACTAAGCAACTGTTAGAAAGGGCAGATGTATAGAAACTTTTAACGAGATAGTGTTTTCTCAACTCTCTCAAAATGGAATCTATTCCAAGCATATATGCCATGATTTCTTACTTCGACCGGGTACAATTATATAACTTTTTTGTTTTTAGATACATTTTAGTAGCAATCTAGGCTTAGGCAGATGGGAAGGAGTTATCTAGCTTTTTTTATACTCCTATGTCTTTTGAACCCTTGTCTATTTACCCGCAAGGGTGGCTCAGTTGGTTGAGTATGGGGCTTTCATAATGGAGGTCTCAGGTTCGAAACCCCCTACCTACGACAGCAGGGGATTTGCCTTCTACGTCGAGCTCGTCGCACCGGGCTTGTCTAGTGCGGGTTACCTCTCCTGTGTGGTTTGCGAGTTATTGCACAGGAGCTGGGTTTACCCTGTGCGCACCCGAAGGGTAGCGGCTGCGGGTTCCCATGTCTTTAAAAAAAAAAAAAAAAAAAGAGCCCTTGCCTATTTTGTTCTAAAATGATCAAATTCGTTGTCTGTCCAAATTATTTCTTCGTCTTATCTTCTATACCCGATTAACAATTTTACTGGATTTGGATTTTGTATAGCTGCTATTGTTCCTAGATCACAGTCGTGTGATTTATTAAGGCTGCACTGGGTAATGTAACTTACTAGAAGTCGCTTGCCATTGGCAGAAAACTGTATGTGTCCAGCTTTATCTATCTCTATGTGTTCATAGGTGACCACTTACCTTATTAACTCTATTTCTCTGGTATATGTGTCTCCCATAACCTTATTTGCACTGTTGATACTGGTGCATTAACTGTGTAGTGTTCACTACTGATAACTATCCTAATTTTTCAAAATGCAGCCGGGCCTTCTTTGACAAAAGGATCTCTCAAGAAGTCAGTAAGACGCCTTGGGAGAGGTATGGTTATGTTCCCATTATGCGACGTTCTCAGTTTGCACATTCCATCTATCTAAAATGGGTGTGTATATTTCGATAGGAATTCAAGGGCTATGTCTTCAAGATTATGGGAGGATGTCACAAGCAAGGTTTTCCAATGAAGCAAGGAGTTTTAACACCTGGTCACGTTCGACTTTTGCTATACCAAGGTATAGTTCTTTTTTTATTTGCCTTAAATGACTCGTGAATTGTCTAAAGCTCTTCTATTAAACAGGTACTCCATGTTTCCGTGGGTATGTTAGGCGAAATGGAGAACGCAAGAGGAACTCAGTTCGTGGATGCATTGTTAGTCCTGATCTTTCTGTCTTGAATCTAGTTATTGTGAAAAAGGGTGAGAACGATTGCCTGGATTAACAGACACTGAAAAACCAAGGATGAGAAGACCCAAAAGAGCTTAAAAAATCAGGAAGAAGCTCTTCAACCTTTCCAAGGAAGACGATGTCAGGAAGTATGTCAATACTTACCGACGTAATTTCACAACCAAATCTGGTAAGTTTTCAACAGTAAAAAGCCTGTTTGGCTTAGCTGATAGGCTCACTGACAAGCACAAGTGTTGAAATTGATTTATAAATAAGTAGTTACATGCTTGGATATAAGTATTGAAACTTATAAGCAGAAACCAATTAGCCACAGTCTTTACAGTTGATTAGTGATTTCCATATAATAAGGGAAATTTACACATTTGAAGGGGAGCCTTGGCGTAACTGATAAAGTTGCTGCCATGTGACCAGGAGGTCACGGGTTCGAGCCGTGGAAACAGTCTCTTGCAGAAATGCAAGGTAAGGCTGCGTACAATAGACCCTTGTGGTCCGGCCCTTCCCCGGACCCCGCGCATAGCGGGAGCTTAGTGCATCGGGCTGCCTTTTTTTTTAAAGGGAAATTTACACATTTGGCCGTTCGGCCAAAAATACTTACATTCGCTAGCCAAATATACAAAAATATACACTATTATGTATCAAAAATGAATATTTTATGTGTATTATACATTAATATACAAAAAAAAAATATACATTTGTTGGTATTTTGGTGGGTGGCTATTTATGTTAATTTATCTATAATCAAACTAGGAGATTGTGCATGCTTCTTGTCGCTTCGTTATGATAATTATGATTTTGTTTTGTTTTTTGGGTGACAGGGAAAAAGGCGAGCAAAGCTCCCAAAATCCAGAGACTGGTTACGCCATTGACTCTGCAAAGGAAGAGAGCTAGAATTGCTGACAAGAAGGAGAGAATTGTCAAGGCTAAGGCTGAAGCTGCTGAATATCCGAAGTTACTTGCGAGTAGGTTCAAGGAACAAAGAGAGAGATGTAGCGAGAGTTTGGCGAAGAAGAGGGCTAGACTATCTGCAACTTCTAAGCCATCTATCGCTGCTTAGGTCTCTCGGAATGTAATCTCTGTTTAGTTTGAGTTTACTGTTGTGAGGAATTCCTTCTTTTTTTTAATAGCTTAATTTTGTTCTTAAAGATTTGAGGTTTTGTTTTTTGTTCTTTGGCAATGTTAAGAGTTATAAGGGAACTTGTTGCTAGCTTAATTCTTTCCTGTCTTTACCTTTTCTTTTCGGCTCTTGGTTGGCTGTAGTTAACACTGATAATCTAACAATTCCAGAGCACAATTGACTCATAGATGAACTCAAGTTGGAATCGACTATATGAATTTGCACTAACCAAGTTGTTCCATTCAGGCTCGCCTTTTTTGCTTGGGATGTCTTAACCTTACAAAGATGAATGCGGTGAAGTGATTGGCCTATTTTCTCATTTCTAGTATTTCTGAAACTTGACAATGTTTCTGTAAGCTACAAAATATCTTCAAGACATCCCAATGGCCAACCAGTAAGAAGACTAGACTCTGAAGTAAAATCCAAACAAAGCTAACCATAAAACATTGAAACAAACAATCTGATTGATACTATCTCATGGTCTTAAAATTACAAGAGACTTTTACTCTTCTCTCTTTGAAGTCTCAAACAAGACTTCAACACGCGGCCTACGGCTATTAGCCACTCTGCAATCCCGTCTAATCTCACCAGGCCGGCCTGATTGCAGGTCACCCATCCTTATCATCCCATCAGCAAAGGCCTTAAAGAATTTTTCTTGACTTACACTAAACTCTCTAACATATTCCCTTGTAATAGGGTTAGCATGAAGTGTTTGATCAGAATTCAAGAACCCTCTTCCATTCACCAAGTCTTTGAAATACTGATTGTCAAATATTTCAGGTGTTGCATCCAAATCTCCTGTTACGTTCCCATCTCCACCACGTGGACATAACTTGTCCAACTTCTCTCTGAATCTTGGTTCAATGGTCGGATCAGGCCGGCCCGAACCGGACTGATTATACAGCCTAAACACAATAGAAAAACACCTTCCTTTGCCAATGGAATGAGAACCAGAAAGGGCTACAAGATCTCGGACAGAAAGATTAAATCTACTGAAAAGATCAATGAGGTATGTTGCATTTGATCTTGGACTTGGCATAATCTGGTTTGAGTCTTCTTGGCTTGCAGTTAAACTATCTAGCCTTCCCAACTTCACTTCCCAATTTGGACCTCCAGTCTGATGAGTTAAAAATAAAACAAATAAGATGCTCTGTTTTACCAAGAAAACCAAAAGACAAACTAGGAAAAGGAAAAGGAAAAAGAGGAAATTTTTCATCATAGTTACTAGTACAAGATTTGGGGTTCCTTTTTACCTTTTCTTTTACTCTACTCCCTCATCAAATTGCAATAATACAGCACAATGACCAAGAATTTAGTATAGTAATCAATAATTTGTGAGCGACCAAAAAAGACAGGTGGTTTTTATCTAAATGGAGCCGTTTGTCCATGACTAATATTTCGCAAATTTGAAATACTTTATATTTTGAGATTATTTCAAATAAACATTTGTTTAGTGAATTTGCCCAGTATTTCAACTTCAAGCTATAATTTTAAGTATGAAAAACATGTTTTAGGAGTTTTTCCAAATTTTCACTCAAAAAACTTCTAACTCGTCTTTTTGTCAAAAAACAACTTCACTTCCGAAAACCCTTTTTCAACTTAACTTCAATTTTTATTTTATTTTTTCAAATCCCAACCAAACCATGTCCTAACGCCTACTAAATTTTGATGGGCAAATATTTATATCCATCTTCTCCTCCACCCCCCACCCCACCCCCACGCCCAAGAAAAAAAATATGATATTTTTCCTTTTCTGGAAATAGATTTATGGAAGTTGAAAAGATGATTTACCAGAACAACAGCATCTCTAGCAGCCATGATTAAAAGATCAGCACAAGAAACAACACCAGGGCAGGCTCTCTCCAAAGCCTCTTTAACTTCATCAACAACTTCATAAGACCTCAATGAATTTATATTAGATAAAGCTAGTTTTTCTCCAAGCATGTTTGGTGTATCATCCAACAACAAAGAAGCATCACATCCCTAAAAATACCAAAAAGAAATAACTTTTATATACCAGAAAAGTATGACAAAAAAAGGGGTACTAATTAAATTAGATTCTTGAAATTCTTACATTAACAAAACAATCATGAAACTGCAATCTCATCACTGAAGCTACACTTCTTACTTCTTTTTTCATTGCTTTTTTCATCTCATCTTTGACTATAAATTCAGCTTGTGGACAAGTTTCTGAGTAATAATTTGGCCTTAAAGGAGCAGCCATGGCTGAAAGATCCAAACTTTTGAGGAAAATGAAGAAAAAAAGAAGGGTATAAACCATTCTTGATTTTTTTTTATTTTTTTTTTTAGTAGTGTTTAATGTTTTGTTGGTTCTTGAAATTTTTGTGCATGAGGAGAAATAGTGGGGATTTTGGGAAGAAGGTGAGAAGGGAGATGAATGAAAATTCCTGATTTGCATGTTTTGTCAGCATTATATAGGAGTTTTTGGTTAAGACAAAGTGGCCAATTGTGAAGAGTTTGTTTTGGGTTGGGTGGCAAATGGGGGGTGTGTGGGGTGGGGCGAGGGGGTAGCGTAGGGTCAAGAACCTCTGCATAATTTTGATAATCACTTTTGTCATTTATTTCCTGATATTTCAACCAACTGGACCCACTTGTTGCATGGGTAGTGGGATAGATGATGTATTTTTTTATTTTTATTTTTTTTTAGTCACCACTCACCGGAAGCGAAATTTACTGACCTGATTAATTTTTATTTACGTCGAATTGAAAGTAAAAATACTCCTTACTAAAAAGATTTTTATTTGCAGAAATTGAATTCAAGACTTTCATTTTCTAATTATGAAAAAAAAATGAATCTTAAAGTTGAAACTTGAAAATTTGAGTTTTTGAAGTTATGATTTTTGGAACTTACTCTTTGTATTTGTACATATATTTTACTTGGAAAAATTTTGATGTTTTTGTGAATGGAAGTGAAATTTGGTCCTTGACAATAATTTTTTCACAATATGATCAAATTTCATGAACAAACAGATATTTGAAGATAAATTTTTAAAATTTGATCTAAAATCTATGGCCAAAGTCCAAACGCTAGCTTAACCATCTCACCATCGGTCCTTGAAAATAATTTTTTCACAATATGATCAAATTTAATGAACAAACAAATATTTGAAGATAAATTTTTAAATTTTGATCTAAAATCTATGGCCAAAGTCCAAACGCTAGCTTAACCATCTCACCATGTTGATGGTAGATCATATGATCTATGCACTTGCCTAATTTTTGTTCTTTATAGTAAGAAAAATAAAAATTATATAAACAGAAAATTCTTCAGAGTTCTATCCTACTCCCTTGTTGTATGGGTAGGATAGATGATAGTATGATGTATTTTTTTAGTTATTCATTCGATATCATAATTTATTGATTTGAATAATTCAATTCGCATCGAGTAGGGATAAGAAATGCTTGCAGAACTTGAATTGAGACCTCTAATTAAGGATAATAGAATTTCAATCATCCAATCACAAGTTTCGATGGTTGATGAGATTAAAAAATAGATTTTACAAACAGTAAATTGTTCATAATTCTTTTTTGAATGTATTGTACTAATTCCTTTATCTCAAAAGGAATTATGAGCTCCATCATACGAAAGTTAAAATTGTAATTCATATATGAAGCTATATGATCATTTATTTAAATAAATAAGGCTCTTTGGCGTATTTATGTAAAAATTGATCTTCACTAGAGACGAGAGTTTCTTTTTGTAATTTGATGATTATAATCCCATTTGTTGCAAAAATTTATAGAACCTAATTCTTAACCAAATTAATAAAATGCATGTCATAAGTGTCTATTTTATACATTTAACCATCATTAATCAATATATAATCTTGCCTCAATTATAACTTAACATTGGTAATTTTATATTATTTCACATAAACATTGATATAGGATTCTCCTCCTTTGTTTGCGGAAAAGTGTATTTAATTCCCTTCAACTTCAGAGTTCAGATTCATTTTGAGAAATTTAATCTGCCCCCTTATGAATAAGAGGCAGAAAAATGCCTAAAACGAGCTTTTGCGTGTGTCAGAAAAAACAATTTGAAAATGATTGTAAATTAAAACAGATATGAAATTTTCAAATACTAATAAAGAAAATTATTTAACATATGAAAATTATTTAATGGATAAATTATCGTTAAGATGAATAACTGGTAATTAATGACTGTATGTAGGGGTGTTCTTGTGTCGATTTGGGTCGGTATTGTGTCAAAACCAAAACCAATCCATTTTAGTCGGCTTTAAAATTCTTAAAACCAAACCAAATTTAATACATATCCATCGGTTTGTTGTAGTCGGTTTAATTAGGTTTTTCGGTTTTTAAGAAAATTAACATTATTTCCCTCTTTCATGTATTTTTTTTCCTACAATTAGGAGGAATTTTTTTATTCTTTTCCAACTTATCATTCGTTATTACCCTTTTATTGTGGTAGCTATAATATTCTTGGATTATGAAGAAAATGTCTTAAGATTTATAAGTTTTAATTAAGTGAATAATATAAGAAATACAAATATAGGTAAATTTTATAGTTGTTTATTTGAACAAAACAGTTTGAATCATGGATTTCTTTTTAGAAACGGGCTTAAGGTATAAAGAACATTAGCCTATTAGAGATAAATAATTTTTTTATTGAAAAAAGTACACAAATTATTAAGTATTTATAAAAATTAATATATTGTACATATAAATCATAAAAATTGTGTATAACATTTGTTGGTTTGGTTCGGTTTACTTATAGCAAAACCAAAACTGAATAAAATATTATCGATTTTTTTAAAATCAAATTCAAACCAAACCCAACCCAACCCAAATAAATCTCGGTTTATTTAATCGATTTGATTCGATCTTCGATTCCGATCGATTTTTTACCAATCCGTGAACACCCCTAAATTGTGTATGCCTTCTTGAAATAGTAAGAAACGTTATTTGAAAGTTGTGCAACTAATTTACTTTAAATTTCATATATCATTATGGATCCAAGTTTTAATGAATTATTTAAAAATCGAAACTCTGCCTTTTTCCACGTGGGCGATAACATGGACAGCTATTTATTTTTTTAATGTAACTTTTGCGACTTAATTTTTTACAGTTATTTGTTAATTAACTTTTTTTATTTGATTTCTTGCTTTGAAGGAATCAAATAATTTTGCATATTTAAAAATCGAAACTCTGCCTTTTTCCACGTGCGCGATAACATGGACAACTTTTTTTTTTTATGTAACTTTTGCGACTTAATTTTTTACAGTTATTTGTTAATTAACTGTTTTTATTTGATTTCTTGCTTTGAAGGAATCAAATAATTTGCATAAATAAAGTTTGTTACGTCCTTGATTAGTTCAGTCACATTATTTGAAGTAATTCTTAATTTGAAATTTCTTTTTTTAAGGATTTTTATTGGTTAAAGTTATTGTTTTTTAATTATTCAAGTGTAAAAAAAAAATCCGAGTTAATTGAAAGCTGTAAAATTGCGATTAGCGAGTATTTATTGGTTTAAGTGCACATTTATAGTCTCATGTATATGCGTTTGCCTTATTTTTGCATTTTAAAAAAAACATTTTGTGATATATTTAGGGCTTGTTTGGCCATGAAAATTGTGAGTGTTTGAAAAATATAGTTTTTGTTTTCAAAACAACTGAAAAACTTGAAAAATACACTTTGAGTAAGTTTAAGTGTCTATCTGGTCACCTTATAAGTTTATATGCCTATCTTACAAAACATGTCAAGTTTAAGGGTTCATCTAGGTATTAAGCCAAAACAGAATCCATCTTTAATTACCACTTTGTTTTTAAAAAATAGATTGCTTTTTAACTTTTGATAATCTTGGATAATGATCTTCCATATCTGCATTCATGATAACATTCTCTCCACTTGTATCAATACTATTAACTCATATACACAATACTATTCATTATTAATGTAATTCAATTTTTTATAACAAGTAACCTATATTATTTTTCAAATAATAATACATATAACTACTTTTTAAATAATTTGATAGTATAATATTATTGTATTTCGTCCGTACATAATAATTAAGTTGTTGTGGATGTCTTTCTCACGCCTACAAAACAAAAAGTATTTTCACCACCGGTCAAAGCATGAACTTTGGATAAGTGTTATTTTTCTCGTTCTTCTTCCTTCTTTTTTGTTCACATTCGCATTTGGTACGATCCGGAAAGCCTCCATTAATTCGAATTTGTATCGCATAAAATTTATTAAGAGGAAAAGCGCTTCATATCAGGATTTTCTTTTATTTTCATTATTATTCAAATTCGAGATCTCTGGTTAAGCATGAAAAATTCTATCCATTCAACCACAATACTCCGTGATTATTCATACCTATTTCGCTATGGATTTCTAAGGGTTTTAACAGGTGGATCATGAGTAAGAAATCTTGAATATTGAGAGATTCAGCAGTGGTCCATGAAATAAATATTGCTTGAGAAGAGAAGAGCCAAACAACAGCAACAGGTCCCCCTCTGTGTCATTTTACACAAGTTTGTGAATTGTGACACGTCCTTATGTCTATATAGGCAAATAATTGACCAAACCTAGCTATAGCTATGCCATTTTTTCAACATTACCTTTACGTACAAAATTCTTTTAACACAGAATTGGTAAAAAAGAAAAGATGCTTGTTTTAATCAAAAGTTTATATGTCTTGAAGAATCTATTGAAAATTCTACATTTATGGCATAAAAAAAATTCTTGGCGAGAGTTTAATATGATAAATCATCGGTATAAAAAAGTTATACACTATCAGATTATCCAAAGAATATATCTAAAGATAAGCCTCTTTAAATTGTGGGATTTGGAATTTTAAAGATAAGACATGTTATGTACTGAAAAAAATGATACTATTGTTGAAATTTATTTAGCAGTGATTCAAAATTTGAAAGCGCCATTTTTGAAAGACAAAATATAGTATGAAAAGGTGTTACCCATTCTTTAAAAGATACACATATTCATTATGAAAATGTGTATCCAATCTTAAGGGGTACATCCATTCATGAAGACTTGTGATCACTTTCTTTAAATACTATCCCATTGCCGTCGAAAATAATTAAATAAGATATTCAGATCTTTAAGTACTTTATCCTTTCCTTCTCTTTGAGAGTCTTTTTTCTTCTTATTCCGAATTCCTACGAAAGCAGTTGAGAGATTAAAAGGATTCTCCGGAACTTCTATTTGAGTGCACATTAGAAGATTCCTGAGTGGTTCATTGTATCTTGGGAGTAGAACGTCACTTTGCTATTTGCATCGGGGTAGCGATGAAATTCTACGCTGAAGACAGCGCCATCCATAGTGTGCCTTGAACCGGATTTTTCAATTTCAATTCTCTCTTATCTTTATTGTTATTACCATGTTTTATTTGTCTCTTATTTCTTCTTCTTAATGTGATCATCTCTAATATTTTTCCAACAATTTCAAAATAAATTTTACCGTTTAGTTAAAAAGAGATGATTATTAAGAAGATTATTGAATTGTCTGCAAAAAGTAATTCATCTCCCTTACCACTTTTGGCATAACTTGTCCAGAAAAAAGAAACATCGAATTATTTTTTATGGAGAAGTTTAGCCCCTGGACTGATGAGGGGCATAGTTTAAAGATCATAATTAAGCAAAATAGGTTACTGAAATTCCGTTTTTTGCATTTAAATGATGTTTCTTGAAAAAAGTTTTTCCAAGAGTGCTGATGGTTTACTGTTTGGATATTTGGATCCTCTTTAAAAATATTGACCTGTTGATTAAAAAAAACGAAATATTTGCGAGAATATACTAAGGTTGAGTGCCCATGATCCCTTTTTATTAACATTTATATAGAGATATATTTTCTAACTATGAAGTTGTCATGTGACTTGTGATACTCCCTCCGTTTCATTTTTTTCTCGGCCTCGTTGACTTGGCACTCCTTAAAGAAGTTATTTATTATGAGTTTGTTTAGATAATTATCCTTATTAATTATAATGAATTTTGGAAGAACTAAAATGAAAGGTTGACAATGAGGAATATCTTTGAAGAGGTTTTTGTACTAGATTGACAGAAAATAAGAAGGAAGTATATATCATTGAACATACTGACTTTCCGGGTATTGAAACAAGATGCTTGAGGGGGTCATATACTGGAGCAGTTGGAAAGCATAGGGGATTAAACGTTCTTTCGATCTTTCTTTTCTTTTGATTACCCATGCTTCTCTTTTGTTTATATTGTTACTACTGAATTTGCCCGTGCTTCGCGCTATTTGATACAACATCGGCTAACAATTCTATGTTATCGTGAATTTTTTTATTTATCGAAACCTTATTATAAGTTACACAAAATACCAAGTGAGAGATATATATCAACTCTTGCATCATGAAGTACTTTTTTTAATTAATTCAATCGTATTCCAACATATAAAGTACCACGCGATTAAAGATTAAAAGTAGAAGAGAGAAAAAAGAAGATGCAATTATTCATAAGAACAATAACAATGAAAATTAAATAAATGGCATCACCAAAAATTAAGAAATGGCTTATGATGTTTTCCTTCAAATAAGAAAATCACAATTTTCGTATCTCATTGAGTTTCTATTATCACCATATATTAAGCTGAAATACAAATAAAATGCTTTTTTATAATGTTAGTAACATAATATAACGTATAGGACTTGCAAAAGTTAGAAGTTTCAACGTCTCAAGATAGTACTTTGATCTGCTTGTAGTTTGAAAAAAGAAATATAAGAGATAAAAAAGTGTCACATAATATTTGTAAGCCGCGATTGAAAATTAGTTACTCCATTTACTTTGAATAGAGGAATCAAGTCACAACTCCCTGCTTGGAATGTTGTCTCGGTAAAAGAATACTTTAAATGTGAGAATTGATTACTCCATTTACTTTGAAGAGAAGAATCATAAGTTCATATATTTCAAGCCTTTTGGTGTATCCAAACTAATTAGGAAAGAAATTAATGAGAATAAATTTTAGAGAAGAGTTAAATAAAATATCTTTAAGTAACTTAAAGGTGCAAAAAGATGAAGAAAGAGAACAACAAATTGAAAAAGTAGATTGAAAGGGGAGGAAAAAAGGACCAAAATTACAAACTTTTAGCCAAAGAATTACTATCATTGTTATTCTCAACACTTAGCGTGAATTATGTTCCCACTAATAATTTTAGAGATATTGGACTTTCAGTTGCAAATCAAAACAATTGATGACAATACATTAATAATCCATATTATAGAAGTAATTAGGCATTTGAGGGGGGAAAAAAGGAAACTTATATTACAAGAGTACAATTAAAAACAATATTTTGATGCACAAATGACCTGTTTGAGACAAATGCTCACCATGTTTCAATATTAATCCTTCAATATCTCTGCAAAATAGACAACAAATTGTCTCCATTAATAAATCAGAAACATCAATAGGAAAAGAATGTGTCTCTTTGCAAAAGTTTTCTAATCGATCTAGCTATAATAAAAGCCAAAACAAATTGAATACGTCAAACTTTAAAAATGCCATACCATTATCTCACTACTACTAACGAAAACAAAGCATCACGTTGTTACCAAAATGAATATTCAAAAGATCTATAAAAATGTGTCATATTTATAGACAAATAAAATGCTATTGATGTGAACACAACCACAAAAGAGTTGGTAAAACTATATCATGTGAACCTTGAAACTGATATTATTATTCCAAGAGCAAATAATTTCCATTAACAGAACAAACCAGAGACTTTTCTTTACTTTGTGTGATGCAAAGCCCTTTTTAAACACAACTTAAAAAATATTCCCCAGAAGCCTGCATATCAAAGTTTATCACCGAATTGAAATCTTCTACTTTCATCAAAAGGCACATTTTAAAGAAGACAAATGGGAAAAACTAAAAGGACAGTAGTGACAGGAAATATTGGCATTAGCATATATAAAGTCAGTAGGAAGGAGGATGATAGTAATTACTATGAGATATCAAAGGACACAAACCAAAAACGGATGATACTAATTAATTTATTTGTTAGGACCGAAACGCTTATTGACAGTTATGTATGAGACTTTAGGGGCTGCTTAGTATCCGATAACTTCGTGGCCTTTTATTCTTTAATGACTAATTTTATTGGCTTTTTAGTATAGTAACACATTAATTTAAAATGAGGAAAAAAAAGAGAAAAAAGATAAATAGTTTTTTAAGTCATAAAAAGGTGTCACATCACCTTATTTATGTCTAACTTTATATTATATATAAATTGGCATAAAAGTTCCACCCAATTCAGTGTGCCAGGATTATTTTTCTTCTTTTGTGAATTTGATCCTGTAGGCAAAGCCAAGTGCCCGTTGAAAATTTTCACTCTTGGAGCCAGCTTGACTTGGCTGAATTTAACTTTTCAGTCTGGGAGCCTGTTTAATTAATAGATTATTCTAAAGTCTTCAAAAGGTGCAGCAAGATCATCACAGGAAGATTATAGGAATTTTTATGGCCAATAACTACCTCTAAGACTTATTTATTAGTAATAGCTATCTTTTTTTTTAAATTATATTTGGTAGCTTAATTATTTATCAAATTACCATCTATAACTTGTTTTTGTAACTGCAGTGTATTTCCCTAAAAATAAGGTACCTCTCTCCCACTTACCCAGAGTTTTTTTTTTTCAAATATATTCTTCTCTCACCTATCAAATCTATTTTCTCCCTCACTCCTCTTTCTCTCTCCATTCCATTTCCTAGTCTTTTAAATTGATTTTCTCTCACCTACCAAAATTATTTTCTCCCTCACCCTCTTTCTCTCTCTGTTCCATCAACTACCCTAGATCTCACTTTCTCTTACAAATCAGAAGAATCCAACAGTAGTAGCAGTAGCCATGGTCTACGATGGAGTGAAGCTTTATTAAAACGAGCCATGGTTGATGATAGAGTGAAGCCATGGTCGACGACGGAGTGAAAAAAAGAGCTCTAACAACGGTGAAGGACGATAGAGTGAAGCTCTATTAACTAGTCCAATTGAAAGTCTTTATCTCCGGATAACATCCTTTTTATAGCAATCTGAGACGACTCACTTCTTTCCCATGAGAACACCATCGATGAGAGTTGTGGAGCTTCATGCCCACCAAGTGTTTGATAAAATGTTTCAGTATATTTTAGTGTATATTTCAATGTATTTCTGTGTATTAACAAACAGTATATTTAATTTTAAGTATATTTCAGTATATTATTTCGTTGTATTTATGTTTTTTTGGTGTAAATATAGTGAATGTTCCAAATATAGAGTCTATTTTTACTACACTTTGTTTTCACGACTTTTGTATTTCAATGGATTTCTGCATTTTGTATTTCTAATTTATAAAACAGTTTCTGATATATTTCATTGTATTCCATTGTATATACACATACTACAACTTTATATTTCTTAACGAATTAACCATATTTCATTATATTTCAGTGTATATTTTTTAGTGATAAAAGTTGAGAGAGATTTGTAAACTTTTATGGAAGAACAACCGTTATGCGTGAATCCCATAGTTTTAAAAAAAAAAAAAAAACTGTTCCATAAATAGGGCATGATTTTACTCTTCAGTGATTTGTGTCAAATATGGTTGATTTAATTTGACTTACTATTTAAAAAGGAAAAGAATATTATGTTCCAAAAATATAGCCTATTTTTTCTCTCAGATTTTTTTAAAAAAAAATATGTTCCAAAAATAGAGCCTAAATTTACTCTAACGTGTTTTGTATTTCGCTATATTTCATTGTATTTCAAAAATGTGAGATATAACTGAAATACAGCCAAAAGCAGCTATGAATTGTAAATCTTCGACTTGTAGCTATAACTAGTTAGAAGCTATTAAAAGGTAGCTATTTGTATAAGTTTTACTAAATTATATAGGGCAACATGTATTTCGATTTTAATGCCGAAAATGTGGCCAGCAACAAATTTAAGAAGAAAATTATTCCATAATCGGGTTCTACTTTCTTAACTCTACTAATTATTTATTTATAAATTTCCACCCTTGTGTTTCTCATGAAATTTCTTTTCATAATGTTAGGGTAGAAGATTCACTTATATGATGATCTTAAAATGCTTGTTAATTTTAGGAATAACATTATTCATATGTGTTCACTGTGATTTGTATTCTTGCGTAAAGATTATATGTGAAGTTTATTTTCAAGTTGTGAGATGATATAAAGCATTTTATTTATAAGGATCATATCAATACTTGAAAATTATTTTTATCATTTTAAGATCAAGAGAATAAAGTAAATTACTTAGCTTATAGTAAAAAAAAACATATTTTTTAATTGAAAATTGTTGTGACATTAAGGTCATAAGAAAAATGATGATACTTTCGTGTAGACAAGATTTGAGGATTTATTAGAGTTTTATAATCTTACTAAATTTAAAATTTTTATTGTGGCTTGTGAAGAACATATATTGTGTCTTGAACACTTTAAGCAAAGTCTCATCATCGCTGTCGTTTCGCATATGTGTTTATGGATGTAGCATGAAGTCACAAATACTGATAAATATTATGGAATCCCTTGAATCACTGACCTTCATAATAAATTTATTAATCCTCTTGTCAAACATTCATGGATTATGATATTGATAGGCATTAATTAACTTTTGCACAATAAAAAATTATCATTAATGTGACAACCATTCAGTTAATTTTGAAAGGACGTGACTTTTGAGCAAAATGTGTATTTCTATCTGTATTTCAAAATAGTGAGGAACATAATGAATCTGCTTCATGCTTAATTATGCATGTGATCAAGTGATGTTGACTTTAAATAAGGGATTATGTATAGTAATGTTAATTTGTGATTTTACTTCTACGTGCATAATAACATGAATATTAAAGTTCATGGGTTGGCATATAAAATGTGGGGGGTTGACGTTTGAATAATTGTTACAATTTATTTGAAACTGATGTGCCCGCTGAAATAGTTTAAACATGAGATATTAAATTGTACAACGTGAGGCTTGTTACATGATTATCTTAGTTGACCTCAAAGGAAGTTAGGTGTCAGAGAAATCATTAAAGTGAAAAACTTCCTTCCAAGTGGAAATATTTCAAGAAACATGTATTTCCTGATATTATTTAAATTATGATAGCCCTCTATGTGACGGTATGACTTGTGGAATGGTTTGAGTTTTAATCAATATTACCATTATTGTAAAGTCTATTCTAATTGTTTGCTTTTCTTTGTAATTATTGAATTGCTATTGCAAAATTCAAAGCGGAAGAGATATCCAAGCTTGAGGCAGAAAGCAATTATTAATGATTTAAAATCGGAGCGTGTTGGAGTGCACTTCATCAAGACATATTGTGGATTAACAAATTGAAACACCTTGCATAAATCAAGTTGTAGTTCTAAGAAGGAATGAGACTAAAGCTCTTAATTTGTAATTACTGGCGGTGGCAACCCAACTTTACTGATTCGAGATCCCAAGACGGAGGTTCAATGTGGTAACAACAAGCTGTCCAATAATTGGAGAAGTACCATAACTTATATTTTTATCTTAGTCCCTTCATGAGTGATTAATTATCATGGTACTTGATTGGGTGATTAATTATTATGGTACTTGATGTAACAGTTAGGAAGAGTACATATTCTCAATGAATTCATAGCAAATGATGCTGGATATGCTTCTGTTACACATATCCTTGAAGAATTCACCTATTCGAGTGTGGTTGTGAAGCGCAACCTACGAGATTGGGCTCTTCTGTAGAGCACTCGCGAATCAAGATTTGAGCACAAGGCTGTTAAAGCACGACCCCCTTTATGAACTCGATCAAAATCTCGTATAATGTGTATGTTGAGTTGAAGATCGGGCTACAAGGTTCTAGTTCAAGACTTGAGTTCACTATGATCCTTCCGGTTGGATTTCATCATACTAAGTGAGGTTCAAGTCCACAAGACACCTTTACTGACATCATTATAAAAGACTGTTCTTGTATTCCTTTAAATTCTTGAATCATGTGGAGGATTATTGGAATTTATTTAGAAGTGATTCAAAATTTGAAAGCACCATTTTTGAAACACAAAATATATCATGAAAAAGTGTTACCCATTCTTTAAAGGATATACCTATTCATTGTGAAAATGTGTCATCCAATCTTAGAGGTACATCCATTCATGAAGACGTGTGAATACTTTCTATAAATACTATCCTATTGCTGCAGGAAATAATTAAATAGGAAATTCAAATCTTTAAGTACTTTATCCTTTCCTTCTCTTTGAGTGTCTTTTTTCTTCTTATTCCGAATTCATACAAAAGCAGTTGAGAGATTAAAAAGGGTTTTCCGGAACTTCTATTTGAGCGCACATTAGAAGATTCCTAAGTGGTTCATTGTATCTTGGGAGTAGAACGTCACTTTGCTATTTACACCCGGGTAGCAATGAAATTCTATTCTGAAGACAGCGCCATCCATAGCGTGCTTTGAATCGGGTTTTTCAATTTTAATTCTGTCTTATCTTTATTGTTGTTATTATGTTTTATTGTCTCTTATTTGTTCTTCTTAATGTGATCATCTCTAATATTTTTACAACAACTATGATAGTGTAACAATTCATTATACTGACTAAGTATATAACTTAAACTTTTTATCAATGACATCATTGAGAAGATAATTGTATAAAGGGAAAAAATGAAAAAAGAAAAAATCTCTCTAACGAAAAGGAGATAAACAAGTATTTCATAAAATTTGATTAATATTTTGCCAGTGGATAAGATTTTTATAATTAAGTATTTAGTAGATCATTTTACATAAATATATGGTGTCAAATGGTACATTAGTGGCATATGATTCGATTTCAACTAGCACTTGCAGGTGTAACCAACGATAAATAAAGTGGATGAATAATAATGAAAGACTGGACTCAAAACACAATAGACATAAAAAATATTAGCTGATTTTTTTTCCATTCGTCTAAACGTTGACGAAAAAAATTATCCAGTATTTACTAGTAATCGAAAGTCGGTAAATAGTGGAGGTGCGCACCGAGTAATACTGACACCACCGTTTACTTAAGAAAATTCATGTCTAACTTGTCAGTCTATCCGTTTCTTTCATAGGACCCCACCACTATATCTAAAAGAATGAAAACATTAGAAATTAACATATGTATAAGCATTACTTAAGGTTGAAAAGTCGTAAGACCAAGCTACTATAGCTGCAATAATTTGAGTGCTTAATTTAGCACTAATTTAACCATATCCTTTACATAAATGGGTCACCCATGTCTGTCACTTTATGGTTAGTGGAGATGTGACCACCTAGCTATCGAGTGACAAATATATCCCAAAAAATATGTATTTAGTGATATTTACTCCATATAGGGGACTGAATTATTGGACCAGATTGTAAGGAAAATGGGGAACAACCAAGTAATAATTGGATGTCTTTAAGAAGGAGGATATGATAGACTTTGTTCCCATTTGGAATGTCAAACATGGATTACGACAGCTGCAACTAGAAATGGATACATGTGTAAAATAAATACTACGTACATATTATATTACAAATCTATATATATATATACATTAAAAAAAATATTCAAGAGAGCTTGCCCCACCAATGGTCCGTCGAACTGGTAAAATTTTATTCACATTTGATATTATTATAAATTATTAAAAAAATATTATAGTTAAGTGATAAATTACAGTAAGAACGTATATTAATTAATTAATATGAGTTAGTAATAACGATGTATACAAAGACACATGTTATATATTTATCAAGTTAATATAAATACTAGGTGTAAATACATTCTTTTTCACATGAAAGGAATACTTTACATTGGAAGCTTATAATATAGTTATATATCATAATCATAATAATTAGTGTTGGCTCGATCTTTAAAAGTTAACGAAAATTTCTTTATCAAAACCGCTAAAACTAATGTTGTTGGTGTTATGAACCATCATCAAATTCAAATATTCATTATGATTTCACAAAATTTAATTTCATTCCAATAGCGCATTCTGACAAGGATGATTTTTTTTTTTTTTGATTTAAAATTACCAAGATATAAGGTTGCTTTGATAAAATGAAAACAGAAAGAAAGAAACGAAATTAAATGACTTTTTCAATTGTTTCTTTCTAAGTCGTGTGGGCTAAAATCCTCGTTAATGGTTGGCCCAAGTACAAATGGGCAATTCGGAGGAATGTCCCTTATTCGGGGTGGTCTTTAATTTTCATCCCTCAAATTGCTGATCTTTAATTTTTGTCTTTCGCCTAGAATATCCTGAGGTTTTGGGTTCGAATCTCAGCTTAGGCATAAAATTAAAAATAAAATCGCAAGGTAAGACTTTTGGAAAATCTGCCTTATGCGGCGTAGATTACCTTAAGGCATAACTAAAGTTTTATCGGATCCAACAGAGGTTGCCTTATAAACTTTTAGTTATGCTAAAGAAACCTCTTTCAGAGACGACATAGGTTGTCTTAAGGCATAACTTTAATTATGCCGGATCTGACATAACTTGCCTTATAAGGCAGACTTTTGCGGATCCGAGTTATGCCTTTAAGGCAACCTATGCAGCATAATGCAGACTTTTCCCAAAGCCTTGCCTTGCGATTTGTTTTTTTTACTGAGCGGGGGTTTAAATGCAGAACCTCGGGTTATTTTTGGCCACTTTTTTATGTGAAGGACAAAAATTAAAGACCAGCAATTTGAGGGACAAAAATTAAAGGCCACCCCGAAAGAAGCCAATCCGCGCAAAAAAATGAGTACAAATTGGGTTGAGGGTCCAAAAGAAGCGGGCCGTAACCAATTCTTTAAGCCCAGGAATTTAGCAGCCCAAAAGTTCAATTCTGCCAAATAAACCCCACAAAAAGATGTTCAGTTTCCCTCTTTTCTGCCCCCCCTTTGAGCAAAAAAACCATTCTTTCACCATTTGAATTTGCAGCAGCCAAACAAGAAAAAAGATGGGTGGAAGAGGAAGGTCTAGAACTCAAAGAAAACACTTTAGACAGAACAGAGATAATGTTTGGAAAAGAAGCAAACATGATGATTCTGAGCAACAAGACAATGTTACTACTAATGATGATGACAACAAAGAACAACCTAGTAAGAAACATTGGGAACCTTTTGCCACTCAAAATCCTGCATTTGATGACTATTATAAGGTAAAAATTTAATCTTTTTTGGTATTTGTGTTGTGGGTATTTGCTTATATGTCAAATTCTTGCCTTTAATGAGTATTTAAGGTAAAAAAGAAGTGTTTTTTTGGTTTTTCTGACGGGGGTATCTGCTTATATGTCAAAATACTGCATTTGATGAGTACTGTAAGGTAAAAAAAGTTGTCTTTTTTGGTTATTTGTGATTTGGGTGTCTGCTTATATGTCAAAATATTGCATTTGATGAGTATTGTTAGGTGAACGAGTTGTCTTTTTTGGTATTTGTGATGTGGGTATTTGCTTATATGTCAAAATCTTGCCTTTGATGAGTATTTAAGGTTTTGTTTTGGTATTTGTGTTATGGGTCATGAGGAAGGTTCACCATTGCTTTAAGATAAGATATAAAATTCTATTGTGACATCGACTTCTCGTTGTAGATTATCCCATGGAGTTTTTTTGTTTTTTTTTGCTTTTTGGGACTTGTTGTAATTAGAAATAAAGGAAAGAAAAGTCATCTAGCTGGGGATTGAACCTGTGACCTTGAGGATGTAAACATAGCCTCTGCCTAGTGCTCCACTCAGCCTATTTTGACCATGTGTTCCTTTAGTTAATATTATATATATGTATTTTCAGAATTATATACATAATGTATCGAGTTTAGTCCAGTGATCATGTGCTCACGTGACCCAAAATTTATGCATAAATTTGCCCATGCTTGTATGTCAAAATCTTGCCTTTGATGAGTATTGTAAGGTAAAAGAAGTAGTCTTTTTTGGTTATTTGGGATGTGGGTATTTGCTTATATGTCAAAATCTTGCCTTTGATAAGTATTGTAAGGTAAAAAGAGTTGTCTTTTTTGGTATTTGTGATGTGGGTATTTGCTTATATGTTTAGTTGAGTGATGAGTTTTGAATATTTTTTGTTGTAGGAGCAAGGAATAGTACCAACTGAAGAATGGGATACTTTTATTGGCTCTCTTAGAACTCCATTGCCTGCTGCATTCAGGATTAACTCCAGGTTTCTGTTTACAATTTGCCCCATTGGGATCTTCTTTTGCTATCTTGATGGAACTGTAAGGAATATAACTGAAATATAGTTTAATGAATGCTGGTTGTTTCCTTTTGTTTGTCTTTCTGGCTTTAGGATTGATTGGATTCACAAGATTGGATTGTAGCGTTTCTTTCTTGAAGAGAGCCTAAGTCTGCTAAATGTTACTAAAATTGACAGAAAAATGTAGTTACATTTGTGAACTTTGAGCATTTATCTTTCACATGCAAAGTTTTCATAAGCTCTAAGGGGTAGATTGGTTGCTGGTTAGGAAGGGAATTATTAATGTATTAAAACTAGCATAGTTATTAGCATGTTTGGTAGCTTTTTAGCTGCTTTGTATAAAATTCAGCATACCACGTACGGTATGTAGTTAACATTTTACAATCTCACATAACTAAAACATGTATAAGTTATGAGCCAATATATGTATTATTTTATGCAGGGTAGAAATGAAATAACTCACATAACTTATACATGAATAACTACACCCCACATAACTAACCCCGCATTACTAATACCTGCATAACTCTAAGCAACAACAAATGACCCCTAATTGCACAATATGTAAAGCTTCATTTCCTGTGCTTTTGATGGCACAATGGCTTTTACTATATTAGATACAAATTTGGTAGTGGATATACATGCTTCTCTTGTCACGATTGCATGACAAGTGCACCTTGTTCAGAGTGGCTATGTGCTGTTATTAGTATATACCCGTAATAGCCTAATATCATCTTTTCTTATTATTATGTGAGGTTCTTCTTTTAAAATCTTAAACGATAACACATTGCTCTAAAATAAATGGTTAAATGTAGCAAATCCTCCTGCTTCAAGTTCCAAGTAGTATGTAAAGACTAAGTAAACTTGTTTGTTGTAGCCTACAATTTCTTATAGATTAAATTATATTGAACTTCCCATTTTGTTAATGTTGCAGTACCCAGTGCTATATGGATATCCGGAGCAAGCTGGAGAACGATTTTATGAAATCTATTCAGGCAGAGGTTGATCAGCTGAATAATCAATTATGTTTCCCTTTTATTTATGAACTTCCTGCATTACATATGCAGTTTTTGGAGGATAATCATTCTATGGCTTAATGATTCTATATTTTAAGTATGATTCAGGGTGTTGATGGGAGTGAGATCGAGGGAATAAAACCATTACCTTGGTATCCAGAGAATTTTGCTTGGCAATCTAATTTTTCACGCAACCAGTTGAGGAAGAACCAAATACTTGAGAGGTTAGCGATGCATTTCCTGTTTAAGTGTTATATCAGCTTTACTGCTTTTCTACCATATAATTTTTCATGAGTTCATATAGATGACTTTTGTCATCCTTTATGGAAATCATAAATTCTTTAAAGCATCTTTAACTCTTGATATTCTTGTAAGAGGACTACAGGATATCCACCACTTTTCATCTTATTTGACATTTTTAATATACAGGTTTGAATATTCTGGACCCAGATTCCATTTTTATACCTACTTAATTAATAGTTGCTTTTCTTCCCATTTATCATGAAAAGTTTCAGTCGCGACTGAAGGGCTCAGTTTGAAACTGTTGGTAGAAAATGATGCTTACGTGATGTTGGCTTCAGTGAATGTTGTGAACAGGCTCATTTATGATTATATTATTGGGTTAGAAGCTGATTTATAGAAGGTAATTGGGCCGAGGGTTAAAAAGAGGAAAAACCAACGGGTTAAGCAACTTAATGGTCTGTTAAGGGGATTTAATTGGGACCCAGGTTGAGCAAAGCGGAAGATGTTTGTTATAAGTAGTAGAGTCTTAAGGAGTAGGCTATGTGAATTGTTATGAAGAGTCTGCATTCCCTCATCCCTTTCTGAGTCTCCCTCTCATCTCCTTTCTACTTCCCCGTGCAAACTTTGTCATTCCCCTGTTATTTCTATGTTTTAAGTGTAATCCTTCTTGGTATAAAATACACATTGAAGCTATTAGTTGAGTTTGGTTGTGGATTTCGGGCTCATTTCAGTGAACATGAAGTTGCTATTAAGAATCTGAATATGAGCGCGTAAAGCAGTCTATTCCCCTATTGACAAGGCTGGTAATAGAACTTCCTGGTGTCTTTTTTCAAGTGTGACCTACCCTTTTGAAGTTTTGATAGTCCCAATTTCATTGGATTTCTCTACTTTCACAGAGTTTAAGAGTTGTCTGAGTATTTTATGCAGTTTGGTGGAGGATAATTTGAACTGACCATTTAAAATTTGACATAGTAGAAAAGAAGTTTATTGAGAAGATGTCATATCAAACTTTGAATGAAGTATTACTTTATGTTGGTGGAGGGAAATAGTCGTGCTACTTAAATGAAGTGGTCCATATTTGCTCCTGGGCTTTGGTCTAGTGGTAAGACCGTAGTTTGTGATGTGTGGTTAGGCACACGCCACAGATTCGAACCCCGTTGTGGACAAGAGCCTGGTATTTAAGTGGAGAAGGGTAGAGGAGCATGCTCATCATCTACCGATTTTCGAACCGTGTACCATTGGCCCTTGGGGATTTCTTGGTTCGAGAAAATAAATAAGATAAAGTGGTCAACATTTTGGGACGGACTTATACAGGAAGTAGTTCGAATAAAATAGAATGGAGGGGGTACAAAAATTCTCATTGCGACTTATCCCCCCAAAAAAAAAGACTCATTGTTCACAGGAGATATGGTATCTTACATTACTATCGAGATAAATTGTGCTTATAATTTCATAGATATTGTTGAAGAAGAATCACATGGAAATAAATAAAGCTTGCACATTTTGAACTACATAGTGCATACAAACTGATTCTGATAAAAAAAGATTGGACCTATAATTGAAGACAACTTCTGATTGTTTCTGATAAACAATTTGAGGTCATTACTATAAACTTTCAGGTTCCATGAGTTCTTGAAGCTACAAAATGAAATTGGAAACATTACGAGACAAGAGGCTGTTAGCATGGTTTGTCAAGTTGACCTTCATCTCTCTATGTTTCCGATTGGACTATCCCATTTCAGATTTGCTTGATATTTCTCCTTTTATTGACTTCATCTTATGAATGCTTTGATTCAGGTTCCTCCCCTGTTCCTGGATGTACGTCCAGATCATTTTGCTCTTGACAGTAGGTTACTTTCTACAGATTCTAAGTTACAATTGCATGTTATCTTCTAAGTTACATATTCATTCTGACTGTTCGTATAATCATGCAGTGTGTGCAGCTCCCGGATCTAAAACATTTCAGTTGCTCGAGATGATACACCACATGGCTGAACCAGGGATATTACCTGGTGGAATGGTCTTCTTCCTTCCTTAAATAGCTTCTTTGTTTGCCTTTTCAAATGTCCAATCTTTCTTGTTTTCATGTGAACTATCTGCGCCTTTGTGACATCGTTTTGGTTCTTTTTGGGATGACTCTTTATATAGGTCTTAGCAAATGACGTTGATGTCCAAAGGTGTAACCTTCTTATTCACCAAACGAAGAGAATGTCTACTGCCAACTTGATCGTCACAAACCATGAAGCACAGCACTTTCCGAGCTGTCATTTAAGAAATAGTGGAAATGGCTCCGAGACGCAAAAAGTGAGGGAGTTAGATATTAATCAGCTTCAGTTTGATCGTGTCTTGTGCGATGTTCCATGCAGTGGTGATGGCACTCTGCGCAAGGCTCCTGATATATGGAGGAAATGGTAGTTATTAGAGATAATTACAGTCCAATGCCTTTCAATGATCTAAATTGAAAAATAGCCAGCAAATGTATAGGTTCTGTATATAAGTATAAATAATACATAATCAGTGTACTATTGTAGTCCGTATCACTCTCATTTTACTGCTTATGATGGTTTCTAATGTGCACCTTCTCCCTCCCCCTATGTTTGCATCATACAGGAATGCTGGAAATGGTAATGGTCTCCACGGGCTACAGATTCAGATAGCAATGCGAGGTTCTTGCTCTCTCTCTCTCTGCCCCCCTCTGTTACACTCATTCACAGACAATTTTACCTCACTGCATTTTTCAGTCTCTTCTTGATTTTCATATTTCCAATTCTTTCCTTATTCCTGTTATTTTATTACTTCTAATACTCGTTATTTTGTACTTTTATTTTGTATAATGTTGGCCTAACATGAATTTAAATGGCGAAACATGGTAGTGAGGATTCATATGACTGACCTACCCCATTTTGTTTGCGACTGAGGCATAGTTGTTATAGGTTTCTGTATATAAGCCGTGCACAATGCTATGTGATATCTTTTTACCTTTCTGAGTTGCCTTCTGTAGTTACGTGATTGGTTTAAAACGTATATTGCAGGATTGTCTTTGCTTAAAGTTGGTGGAAGGATGGTTTATTCAACTTGCTCAATGAATCCCATTGAGAATGAGGCCGTGATTGCTGAGGTAACTCATTAGGAAGAATGCTGGCTTATTTATTCTTCCCTTATTAAGAAAAGAGAAATTGACATTAAAAGCCGCCCACCAGAATAATAGCTAGAAAATGTATATTTGTTGTATATTAATATATGATATTGATAAATTTTACGTTTCCTATTCATAATAGTGTATATTTGTTATATATTTGGCTAGCGAATGTAATTATTTTTGGCCGACCGGCCAAATGTGTATCTTGCCCTTAAAAAAAGGACGAATGTGGGCATATCAATTAACATTTTGTTGCTTATATTACTGTTTTATTCAACCATAACAACTATACCGCGATCCCAAGCTAGCAGGAGTTTGTTCTATAATTCCCGATTGATGTCACTCCATCTAGGCCCTTCTCAATCCAATATTGAATAATTTAGGTTCTCCAACACTAGTAAGTCTCTACATTTTCTACTGGCGTACAAATTTCTAACGAGATCAAAAGACTAAACATCAGACCTATAGTCAGATACGGAGCATTCCAAAAACTTGGAGATCCAACTACAAGAAGACAGACAGCCTAACACCACATAGTTCCTATAGAACCTATGACTAAAATATCCCAAGAAGGGGATAAGACTAAGTGGCGCGAAAAGGGTTTTCCAAGAGAAACAAAAATTATTAAGTGACTGGTCTTGGTTAACTGTGGTAGGGGGGAGGCCTAGGGAGAATCTCTAATGGAGCTTTAGGTCCTAAGATTTGCTGCAAACTTTTCGTTGTCGAATGCCATGCTAAATTTCCTCCTTCCAGTTTTTACCGTACCCAACATTTGGGTTATTTGAATTCGTTTATTGCGTATATTGTTTCATGTGGACTGTTGATATGATGTAAGTACACTTTCTGTTTGATTCGTTAGTGGGAATAACTGTCTTGTTACATCAACTTCAATCCTTTAATAACCCTTTGTAGTCCATAGAATTGCTTGGTATTGTAAAGGGTTTCATGAGAAGTACAATTTTGTCAGTGAGTGCAGCAAAGCTTCTTTAACTTGGTAGTTGAATGTTTTGTCCCAAAATTGCAACAATTGCTACATGTTTTCCTGCTTCTTCTGACACTCTAGATGGCCGATGATTAATCAGTATAATTTTCCTGAGAAGCAGTGATTACACATACATACATGCACATATATATATATGTGTGTTGGAATATCGCAAGTACTTTAAAGCTTGTTGTGCCTCCTCCCAAACTGTCTTTTGATATTTGCAGGTCTTGAGGAGATGTGGGGAGTCCGTCGAACTTGTTGATGTGTCCAGTGAGATTCCTCAGCTTGTTCGCAGGCCAGGTCTCAAAAAATGGAAGGTGTAGTAAAAAAAAAAAGTTCATCCTTAACCTTCATCTCTTTTCTCCATGTTATGGGATCTCTATATAACAGATTGGGGTCGTTGTGACCCCACCCAACCCCTTTTCCCTGGTTGAGAAAATTCGGGAAGAAAATCAATATGACCACAGGAACTTTGAATACTAAGATTGGAATATATTCCCTTTTCTGATTTGAAATTGAAACTGGTTCATGAGATTTTCGGTCAAGGCTGAATATTGCTTTTGCTTTTACTTTTGAATAGTTCGCATGCACGGAGCTTTAACCACGTTCAGGGAGGTAAGGATTGGGAAATTAGTGTTTACGAACATGAGAAATTTTTTTCCTGTGTGTTTCACCCAGCTTTGTGTTATTATTTTCTTCTGTGGGTGGAATATAAAATTTAATACTCCTGCCATCCAATTTGCTTGGCAGTGTTTGACTGGACATGTTGTTTAAGAAGAATACAAAGACTTTTGAATGCAACAGTGGGAATGTTAAAATTATGTAATTAGCTTTTAAGTATAGAAATGTGTCAATATTTTGGAAGGTCAAAAAAGGAAAGAGTCTCAAACAGATTGGGACAATGAGTATTCTGTTGTATGATTCCTGTACCGCTTCCAAGAATACTAGGAGGTGATCGCATGATTTAATAATCTCGATAGATTTTCAAAGATCTTGTCTGTATTTATAAGTTCTATTGATCTTTAGTGCGTGCCGGAGCATGAGCAAAGATTAAAATGAGTTCTTAAAACATTTCAATTCCAGTTGTGCTAGACAGGTTCCGTTGCTTTACACTGCATGATTTGAATGGCTGTTTGTTCATCTGTATGCACAGGTCCGAGATAAAGGAGCGTGGTGGGCTTCTTACAAAGAGGTTCCTGAGTATCGTAGAAATGCAATTGTTCCAGGGATGTTCCCATCTGGCAAAACCTATGTGGATGAATCTGAGAAAAATGATGATGCAACTAGCAACCAATTGTCTGATAATGGAAATAATGGTAATGGCGAAGATCCTGCAACTGCAGCTACGATCTCGGATGCGGAAGTTTCAACTCTACCGCTGGAGCGTTGTATGAGGATAGTGCCGCATGATCAGAATAGTGGAGCCTTCTTTATTTCCGTATTTCAAAAGCTTTCTCCGTTGCCGGGTGAGTTTAAAGTTTTACTGCCCCTTGTTCATTAGCACTGGGGTGGCAAATTAGCCCATGAAAACATTACCCGCTCAAGTTTGGGCGGGTTAACCTGCCTATTTATTAGCTCAGCATATTTTAGCTTCTAAAAATTGGGGTGAAATGTAGCCCAAACTGACCCATAGAAACCTTGTTAAAATATTTTCAAAACGTTTTTCTTTTTAATTTTATGTATTATATATAGCTATAATAAAGAAAAATAACAATTTTATTAGGTACTTGAAAATTTATAAAAGAACATACAAAAAGATTAAAACTTGATAAGAATTGGGCGGATAGGGTTATGACCCGTTTTTAGCCCATTTCAGCCCAAGTAACTTTTGGGCGAGTTAATGACCCGCTCATTTATTGACTCAGCCCATTTTGACCCTCCCAAATCCAGCCCAACACCCCCCCCCCCCCATTTGACATCCCTAATTAGTACATTAATCAGAAAATTGGATCATTTGGCATTTGTTCCTTTCTGGCAGCTGCAGCATTTCAGCAAAAGAAGCCCATGTCTTCGCGAGGGAAGTCGAGTTCGCGTGATGTTATTCAAGCGGAAAGTTTAACAACCAAGGTCAAGGAAGATGTGAATGCCGACGATGTTAAGCCAGTGGATTCTGCTGGTAGCCAAGAAGCGACTATGGATGATGCTGATATTCAAGCTGAAAGTGTAACAACTAAGGTCAAAGAAGATGAAAAAGCCGAGGATGTTAAGCCAGTGGATTCTATTGGTAGCCAAGATGTGACTATGGATGATGCTAGCAACGGAACTGATGAAACTGCTGTGGATACTGAGCCCAGTGTAATGTTGGAGAAAACCGAGAAAGACGAAACTCAACCTTCAAATGATATAAAATCTGAGCCTGAGACTGTTAGGGGGAAAAGAAAATTACAAATGCAAGGCAAGTGGAGAGGGGTTGACCCAGTTATATTTTACAAGGAGGAGGCGGTTGTGGGTAAGATAAAGGAATTCTACGGTATCAAGGAATCCTTTCTATTCGAAGGACATTTGATTACGAGGAATAGCGATATGAACCATGTGAAGAGAATTTACTATGTGTCAAAGTCTGTGAAGGAAGTTCTCCATCTCAATTTTCTAGCTGGTCAGCAGCTTAAAATAGCTTCAGTTGGGCTCAAGATGTTTGTAAGTCTATCCGAATTTGACACTTCATGAGATTTTTCTCCAATATTATACATAACTTCTCTTCGTGGGGATTTTGTCACATTTGACACCTAACTTCTCTTCATGGATTATTTGTCAAGTTTGACACGTGACTTCTCATCATAGGGTTTTGTGATATTAGTAAAAATTGCACCAACAATAACTATGCCTCAAGTCCCAAACTAGTTGGGCAGACGAAATAGCAAAAGTGGCAATCCCCACCCCCCTTAGTGTTTTTTTTCTTTTTTCATGTGCTATTGCCTATTGCACCGTTTAGATGACCTTTTGCTTTGGTTCTTTCCACATTGCAGGAGCGCCAAACATCAAAAGATGGTGCATCTGCACCATGTATATTCCGCATATCATCTGAAGGATTGCCATTAATGCTGCCACATATAACCAAACAAATATTATACGCATCTCCTGCAGACTTCAAGCATCTTTTGCAGTACAAGAGCATTAAATTTGGTGATTTTGTGGATGCTGAATTTGGTGAAAAGGCCTCACAGCTGTTGATGGGTTGTTGTGTGGTGGTTCTGAATAAAGGTTAGATCCAATAGTGTTTGGCCATGACCTCACTTGCAAATACTGAAATCAGTTTTTGCAAGTTGAAGATTGGCCATCTGTTTGCAAATACTAAATTTCAGTATTTGAAATACTGGTGAAATATTGGAAATTGTTTGAGGAGTATTTCACTCACAAACACTGTTTTTCCAAGTGAAATTCATTTCCAGCACAACTTTAACTTCCAAATACTCTTTATGAACTTCAATTTCAAATTCGCTTTTTTCAACTTCAACCAGTATATTATTCCTCATTTGCTAGAAAAAACCCTCATTGCTTCGCTTCTGTTTAAGTTTCGTTGATTGTTTCTTGCAGAAAATAAGACACTATCAGAAGCTCAAGCAGATCCATCAACTATCGCTATAGGATGCTGGAGAGGCAGGGCTAATATCTCAGTGATGGTCACTGCACTTGATTGCCAAGAACTTCTTGAAAGGATGTCCATGGGTGTGGAGGGGGAAACAAATCCGTCCTTGCCTGAAATCGAGCCATCATCTACCAAAGCAGATGAAATAGTTGAAGCAGTTGAAGATGAAGTTAAAGAAAACACAGAACAACCATGAGAGAAAACTCCTTTCTCCTATAACTAACAATTTTGGAAGTTGTTATAGGTGTACCATGATTGTGAAATTTAGTAATTGCTTGTTTGTAGGTTTTCAAGTTTATTCAATGGAATATATACAAAAATAATTCTTAGATGAAGATGGTTTGAAGAATCCCCTTATTTTATGTATTTTAATTAATATGTTGAAGATTAAGTTCTATAGTTATGGACATTAAGCCTAAATTTTGTTTCCACTCTCTGCAGCCAATTGCTGGTTAGTACATAGCAGCATATTTTTTTTCCATTGGAAAGATTAAATAGAACTTTTAAAATCTTTGCCAGGAGAAAAGCTTTGGAGAAGGGCAAATGTGTCAGCTTCTTGTTATCCCAGAGTGGTACTCCCTCCATTTCATAATAAGTGGTGTTTTTAGGCACACCCCTTAAGAAATTGCTTACTCCCAGAAAATTATGAGTATTTTTACTAATTTATCTCTAATTAATGCTTAGAAAAAGAGAAGCTATTGAATGATTGTTGATTATAAATATGAGTAAGTTTGGAAGTATAAGATCAATTTTTTCTTGAAATTTTAAAATATCATTTATTTTGAAACATAATGAAAAGCCTAGAACACCATTTATTATGGAATGGAGTGAGTATAAAGTAATACCACAAATGTGGTATAAGCAATCCCCTAATTGCTAATTCCGGAATAAACAAATTGTACCAAACATGAGATGAAATTATCTTACGATTTATTCTGGGATTATAATCCCTTACAACCACCTGTTAGTTTTTATATTTTGATTATTCCTATTCCAACGTGTCAAATTCTAGCAAAATAAAAAGAATTAATGCATATAATAGTCTTAAGTTATCTAACCAGATATTAACTATTTCATTGTCAAAAAGCTTTTCAATTTTCTTGATGAACTTTAAGAAAAAAATCTTTCTCGTGTCCCAACAAAAGGAAGATCTACATTATTTTGACTCTTCTAAGAATCATAATAAAAAATTGTAGAAAGTTGTGTCCCAATGTTATAAACAAAAGTATATAAGTGGTTGTGAAAAGAATTTTCAAAAGATTTTTCCTGAAATTTCGGAAAAAAGCCGCCTTCTTGAAAGAGCTTATTCATGTACAGTTATTTTTGGGATGAAGCAAAGAATCACAACGACTCTCTTTCCAATAACAACCGAGGCAAAAAAGACCACTAATGCCTCTTGCATTTCCCTCTTTGAGTTGGCATATCTTGATTATTGATGAACTCTTTCAAATGCAATCAATTTTCATATTTTGATTTAACCATTCGGTATTTGAAATCTACTAGTCCGACTAATCCAACCAACTTTAATGTCTTCATATATAGACCTTTTTGTAATGGGAAATGAGCATTCACCATTTTGTCACACATGAAGACATTTTAAGTTGTTTGGACAATCTTCACATCTGTGGATCTTATGACTTAGCTGTCCTTTTTGTCATGCTATAAATAGGTTCTCTGTTAGGTAGCAGATGTGTATATTCTGTCCTCCCTTTCTAATTAACTAGGCGGCCTATGCTCGTGCTGTGCACGGGCCCAACACTTTACATTATAGTGCATTAATGTGTATATAGTTGTCTTTGAATATACATACAATATGTATATATATATATATATATATATATATATATATATATATATATATATATATATATATTATGTTCAAAACACGATTAATATAACATTGTAGTTTGTGCTCTATATCTAAAACTTTATTATATTAATGCTTGCTACGAATACAAAATCGACAAATTTATTAATATTTTTTAAAAGAGAAGACTTGTTTAAAAGGAAACTATTTTCCTCTATTTGAGATAAAAAAAAATAGCAATATTTAAGCATCAGTTGATACTTTCAATTTTAATTCGATTAATTTAAAGGTGTAAAATATTTATTATTTTTTATCAAATTTTGATTTGGATAATTCTAATTCAAATTATTAAATTAATTTTACATGTTTAAAACGAAACAAAGTAGAAATTGATTTTCTATTTAAACGAAAAAATACTATTTTTTTATTTTTGGTAAATATTCTCGGTTTAGCTCATTTTACTTGTCATGTTGTCTTTTGCATGGTTTTTTAAGAAAACGTCGATTAGAATTATAATTTGATTAATTTACCTTATTCGTTATTTGATCTCCATTTGATATATTTTTTTTACGACATTAATCTCTTTTTACATTTATTAGAGTAAGAATATAAATAAAAAAGTAATTAAATTCTATCTTATTCTAAAATATAAATATTTTAAGTATATTTATTTTAGTAAACATAATAAATAAATGACATGGCGGAATAGCAAATACAACAGTTTAATATCTAGATTAGATCTCAGGCTAATATAAAAAAAAACTGTATGGTTTGACTACTTAACCTTTTGAAGAAAAGCAATTTCATTTGTTCTCACTAATGGATTGATACGCACGTGGCAATGAATCCATCATTATTGGCTTAATGAGATACTTTGAAAATTACATGAATATTATTTGATTTTTTAATATGGGGTGCACTTTTTTTTTGGACATTATTAATTTGCACTATTTTATATATATATATATATATATATATATATATATATATATATATATATATATATATATATATATATATATATATATATATACTATGTTCAAAACACGATTAATATAACATTATAGTTTGTACTCCGTATCTAAAACTTTATTATATTAGTATTTACCACGAATACAAAGTCTTCATTTTTTTTTTACATTATTTTTTTTTAATATGGGGTTCACTTTTTTTTATATTGCTTGATTTTGTTAATATGGGGTCCACTTTTTTTTTTACCGTGAGTTTGGAGATAATGGGTTCCACTTTTTATTTTTATTTTTTTATATTGCTTGATATTTTTTAGTATGGGGTCCACCCTTTATGGGGTGCTCTTTTTTTTTTACATTATTAGTTTGCACTATTTTTATACATATAATATATATACATATACTATGTTCAAAACACGATTAATATAACATTATAGTTTGTGCTCCGTATCTAAAACTTTATTATATTAGTATTTGCTACGAATACAAAGTCTGTACTTTTTTTTAACATTATATTTTTTTTAATTTGGAGTTCACTTTGTTTTTTTTATTGCTTGATTTTGTTAATATGGGGTCCACTTTTTTTTTCCCATGAGTTTAGAGATGGTGAGTTCCACTTTTTTTTCTTCCTTTTTTTTATTGCTTGGTGTTATTTAGTATGAGGCCCACCTTTTTTTTTTAAGGGACAATTTTGTATAGTTTTTTTTTTATATTGCTTGGTGTTGTTTAGTATGGAGCCACCCTTTTGGACATTATTATTTGCACTATTTTTATGCATATATATATAGATATACTATGTTCAAAACACGATTAATATAACATTGTAGTTTGTGCTCCGTATCTAAAACTTTATTATATTAGTGTTTGCTACGAATACAAAGTATGCACTTTTTTTTTGACATTGTTTTTTTTAATATGGGATTCACTTTTTTTTTATATTGCTTGATTTTGTCAATATGAGATACTATGTTCAAAACACGATTAATATAACATTGTAGTTTGTGCTCCGTATCTAAAACTTTATTATATTAGTATTTGCTACGAATACAAAGTCTGCACTTTTTTTTTACACTGTTTGTTTTTTTAATATAAGATTCACTTTTTTTTTATATTGCTTGATTTTGTTAATATGGGATCCACTTTTTTTTCCCGTGAGTTTGGAGATGGTGAGTTTCACTTTTTTTACTTTTTTTTTTTATTATTGGTTGATTTTTATTTTTTATTTTTTAATATTAGTTGATGTTTAATATGAGATCACATTTTTTTTTTTAATGCTTAACGGACGACTAAATGAAAGATGATGAAGATTCTGGACAAAAATTGAAAGAGGGGTAGACCTTTTATGTAAGAGAGTATTTTGAAAATAAAGACACCTAAAATGTGAAGAAGGAGACATAGGGCCTGCCACAATGGACACGTGTAGAGTCAAAATAAGAGTTGAAGAATGATTTATTTTTTTTTGATTAACCACGGGTGTCCGAGTCTCTTTGAGCCCCGACTAATCCCGTGGGTGCACAGGCCCTCGGCAAGGAGTTTCCCGCAAGTGCACCACGGTTAATTCAGGGTTTCCCCAGTCCGATGGCCCTCAGAAATTGTTTGCACCCAGTGGGTTTCGAACTTGAGACCTTGAAAGGGAGCACCCTAAGGCTCAAGTCAATTGCCATCAGGCCAACCCCTGAGGGTTAAGAATGATTTATTAATTATCCTCAGTTTTCATTTTATTTGCGGAAATGCCCTGACGGACGACGAAACGTTCTCAAACTGGTGCTTCTATAATAGTTAAAAAACCTACCCCTTGCATTTAACAAGTGAGTAGATGTGCCACTATGTTAGAAGAATGTGTCCTCTACAATAAGTTACACAACACAATCTGATTTCAAGTTATGGAAATAAGTTATAGTGTTACTTATAGATTTTTGCAAGTTAATTCAAACTAATCAGCTTCTGTATTATATTGAACCGAACTAATCTTTGTAAGTCACTAATATTTTTTTTAATTCTCATATGCAATCCTTCATGTGCCAAACCTGAAATACTACTACTAAATCATATTCATAGTCCCGCATACATGTCAATGATATTAATCAATGGGAAATTAGTACTTTTATTAGTCCTTGTGTTTCTGACTAAACACATTTAACATCCATTTCAATTATCCATGAATTATGTTAAAGGCCAAACACATATGCGGGCACTTAAACTTGTCACGGAATTCCTTCTAGGCACCTAAAATATACCATTTCCCATTTAGACCGTTCTCGCCATAACCAAGGCCCTTTGCATATTTTGGGTGACATGGGAAATGGTATAGTTTAGGTGCCTAGGAGGAATTTTGTGACAAGTTTAAGCGCCTGCATATATATTTTGGCCTATGTTAAATTTGTATGTTACCCCATATTTTAGGATTACATAGCTCTAAGAATAATATGACATACCACGTACTTCTTATATAAAGGGACCAAACACACAGTTTAGTTAATTGATAATTGAAAATTAAATATGGTTAGCAAAATATTACAAGAATCACAACCAGAATTCATCAATAAATGGAGGACCGAGTGCAATTATCCTTTATGTAACTATTTCCTTTCATTAAAACAGTACAGAAATAACATCATAACATATAAACAAAAACGACTTTCAAGAATCACTATGAGATGATTTTTGAAATCTAACATACCCAAGAAATTGATTGACACCCAAAGAATGAAAAAGAAACACCAAATCTCAATATCTCAAGATCCCTTTTTTTTTTTGTTCTTTCAAAAATCCCAATTTCTCAAGATCTACAACATGCTTTCTTTTCTGGGATAACTTGTGCAGGACCAGGTACAAGAATTTTCTTTCCCGTTAAAGAAGCAGGATTACCATTCGCTTGATCATCACCTGCAGCGAGATTCTTCTTGTTCACAATGTTGAAGATCTCTGTCAAAACAGTAAAAAACGCGTCCTCGACATTTCTGCCCTCCATAGCAGATGTCTCTAAGAAGAATAATCCCTCTTTCTGTGCAAATTCTTTAGCATCCTCGGTGGGAACAGCTCGTTGATCTTCAAGATCAGTTTTATTTCCGATCAGCATAATCACGATGTTCTTGTCAGCATGCGCACGTAACTCTTCAAGCCAGCGTGGCATGTGATCAAAAGTTTGGCGTTTTGTTATGTCGTAAACCAATAGAGCTCCAACAGCTCCCCTGTAGTAAGCGCTTGTGACAGCTCTATATCTGATCATGACAACAAAGCAATGACTGAGTTACATATAAGTTATTAAGACTTAAAAAAGAGGGAGGGGGGGAAGAAACTGGAATTAGCTATGAACTTCGTAGCTAATCCGTTGCTAAATTGCTCGTAGAAACAAATTTTGATAATCCATCACTAGCTAGGATTAGGACGGATTTTGCTGTTTAGCTACAAAATTTGTCTGTCGCTAATTCCTAATTTCTGTTTTGTAGTAGTGTCCGAAACTTTTATTATATCCAGTTTGATAGCAGTCATAGACAATAGAAACCGTGAGGCAAAATGGATACCTCTCATCGTCTAAATTGCATAAGAAAGAGCTAATTCCGTGCATACAACAACATACCTAGTGTAATCCCACAAGCTAATTCCAAGCATCATACTTATAAATCAAAAGGAATTAATAAGAGTAGTTTTATTTTTTTTGAAACTAATAGTAGTTGTTTTCTTTTCAAGAAAGATGAATCCTTTTAGAATCAAGAAGTACATACAGGACTGCATTTGCATGCTAAGGCAATACGATAGTATGAGATCTTTCATCCAAATAAAAATAAGATCTGGTCCAAAAGCAGTCATATTTTGCACATGATTAGTGAGAACCAAAGGCTCAAAACACCATATCAAGGCACTATTCAGTTAGCATGGATGTTTTCTAAAATGTTATTTATGATGCCTCCAAGATAGCACATTTTTCAGTGAAGTTAATACGTTTAAAGGCATCAAGAGATTAAGTCCCCTCCATGATGGCACTTTATCCAACACTAAGGAACACTAGAAAAACCTTATCTAAAAAAGGGAATTTTAGTGTGTCTTAGTTAAACCAAGGAACATAGAAGCTGATAAGGAACACCAGAAAAACCCTATCTAAAAGCGAATTTTAGTGCGTCTTAGTTAAACCAAGAACATAGAAGCTGCCAAAGAAAATTGGGCATGACCCCCCACTCGACCGCCACCTCCAACAAGAAAAAAGGATCTGATGGTTTTACCGGTTAAGACTAGTGGTAAGAGCGCAACGGGTGATGCGTGGACTAGGCACACATCATAGGTTTGAACCCAGCCGAAGCCAAAAGCTAGGTATATAAGTGGATAGGGGTAGAGAGGGGGTCCATAGTTATTTGAGTTCAAGTTCGAACCATGTACCACACACATTCAGGGATTTCTAGGTGATCGAAAAAGAATAAACAGGAACTTCTCGGAGCTTGTATTTCAACTTAAGTAATGTAATAGTGATAGTCATCACTAGTTTCTCCTCTAATACATGATTGTTTGAGTGATTTGGAGGAAATTAATCATTAAGAACGAAAAGAAAAACTAACCACCTAAATGTCTGAATAAATATACACGTGTTCATTTACAAATTCACCATCATGGTTCAATTTACAAATTCACCAATATCAAGCTAAACTCGGGTGATTTTAGAAAGACTAAGCATTTGACAACAAAATTGATAGCAAAAGGCAAATCTAACTTCACAGTTTTGCTAAAATAGCATTTAGATGTAAGACTATCAATTTAATACTAATATGCACCGAGTTGCGAGTCAACGTTTCTTCAAAAACTTTTTTATGTGCGAGTCTTGATTCTTCACTGATTGAGTTTGCCTGATTCACCTCTTTTACTCATCAAGTTAAGTTAAAGTTTTTAAACTATTTTTGCTACTTTATCCAAGATCCCAAGTAAGTGTCGTCAAGTCTTAAATTTCAAGTGAACATCTCTCTCCACATACCAGAATACCGCGCCAAATTGCCAAAATCATAAATTTAAACTTGACAAATACAACAAGAATCTACAGATTTTACTAGTTGAAATACTAAAAGCTTTTCCTTTTCACAGAGATCTACTTGGAAAGGAAGTGGAATTATGAAAACTCCAAATTCAAGAATGTACAGTTCAAACCCGATGAATCAATCAAATATAGCAAATGTGAAAATCTAGTCAGCACATCACGGCTATGTTACTCGGACTCTCCAATAATGTTGTCTCACTCATGTCGGATCCTTAAAAAATGCACTATTTTGGAGGATCCGAGCACGCCCGTCAACATTTTTGAAGAGTCTTGAGCAACATAGCTGATCCCAGGTCTGGATAATTTAAAATGAAAACAGTGCTAATTCTCTTTTAAGATTCCAGCAACTTCAACCATAGAACAAAAGAACAAGAAAAGGCAGATCAAAGTGAAGAAAACAGCACTAAATAAGACAAACACACAAATTTCTTAAACTTCTCAGCTAAAAATTTACCAAAAAAATGTACTCCCTCTCTTCCACTTTTATATGACATTAATATCTGCAGATCAAAACAACCTTTTTTCTTTGACACCCATTTTCTCATTCATTTTTAATCATCAAAAGTTGTAACTAAACAAATACTTCTAGCAAAACAAGAAGAACTATAAACAATCAATTTTGCAGCTATATATACAACTGAAAAAGCAAAAATGTACTCCCTCTATTCCATTTTTATATGATTAATATTTTGCAGATCAACCAACTTTTTTCATTGATACACATTTTCTCATTCATTTCTAATCATCAAAAGTTATGACTTAACAAATACTTATAGCAAAACAAGAAGACTTAAAAAGAATAAACTTTGCAGCTATATATATAACTGAAAGAGCAAAAATGTACTCCCTCTCTTCCAATTTTTATATGACATTAATATTTTTTTGCAGATCATACCAACTTTTTTCTTTGACACCCTTTTTCTCATTCATTTTTAATTGACTTAACAATACTTATAGCAAAACAAGAAGAACTAAAAAAGAATCAATCTTTAGCCAAAAAAAAAAAAAACTCCATTTACCTTTCTTGGCCAGCAGTATCCCAGATCTGAGCTTTAACAGATTTATGTTGAATAACAAGTGTTCTTGTTTGAAACTCAACACCAATTGTAGCTTTAGAATCAAGACTAAACTCATTTCTTGCAAATCTAGCCAATATTTGTGATTTTCCCACAGCTGAATCACCTATTAAAACCACCTTAAAAACATAGTCTATTTTTGCATCACCATAGCCACCTCCACTTGCCATTTTTGTTCTTTCAAATTTAGCACTAAAAGTTGTGTGTAAAAATGGAAAGAAGAAAATGAGTATAGAAAGCAGAAAGAGAATGAGAGGGAAAAAGAGGAGAGAAAGACAGGGAAACAAATGTTGGCTGTGTCTTAACTAGAATCTTGCTGTCACTTGTAATAATGTGTTAATGAAATCCTGAATTATTATCATTATAAGTATTGACCAAGTAGGCGTTTGGCCATAGAAATAAAAAAAAAAAATCACTTTTTTTGAAATTTTGGAGTTGAAGTTGTGTTTGGCCATAGTTTTTGAAATTGTATTTTTGTTGAAATGTAATTTTTTATTGAAATGTAATTATCTTTTTGTTTTTCAAAGTCTGGAGATAACTTCAAGTTATATTTGAAATTTTTATGGCCAAATGCTGATTTTAGAAAAACTTGAAAAAAAAATTCGGAAAAAAGTGAATAATTCTTATGGACAAACGGGCCCTAAGTTGTTGTATCAATATTATTCCCGTCATTATCTTATATTTTAGTATTAGTACATTTCTTATTCTTGGTTTTCTATTATTACTTGTTATCGTATTTACTTTAGTTTTCTTGCTATCCTAATGTTATTTCTGCGTTACTTGTGTCGAGGGTACTCTCTACCTGCCAAGATAGGGATAAGATGATGTACACTTTACACTTTTCAAACCCCACTTATTGAATTATATTGGATATTTTGTTGTTGTTGTTTTGAAGTATTGTAAGCGATTCGATTCATATTTAGAAACAACTAACATAAATAATCGTCTACCCAATTGTTTAAATTAAGAATAGTCGGCACATGTATATTACTATACGTTAGGAAAGGTAAACAACAAATTTGGCCGGCTAGGAAATATCGCTTTATTTTATCCCTCCGTTTTAATTTATGTTTTACTAATAGTTTGAACCGACACGAAATATAAGATATAAATAAAGATTTTTTATAATTTAAAAAATATATTATAGTGTTTATATAATACAAAATTTTTTGAAACTAAGGTTTTGAATTTACTTGGTTATAAAAGTTTTTAACGAGGGTAAAATGGAGGTGAAAAGTTATTTATTTTTAAATTTAGAAGTATGTCATTCTTTTGGAATGAACTGAAAGAAAAATATGTCACGTAAATTGAAATGAGTAGAGTATAATACTTCAAAATGGTCATATAAATTCAATAAATTTTGGATAATAATGATCCTATCATCAATTTACGCGCACCTCAATTTTCCATCAAATCCGAATAGCGTATATCAGTACTCTATAATAATATAATTTTATTCACCAAAATTTGGGTAAATAGAAAGAAAACATATCAAATTATCATAACACAAGGTCTAATTTTTGTTCTCTTCGTATTAAACCACCATGGATTTTAGGTAAACGGTTCATTCAAACAATTAAGATAAAACCTTACCGATAGTTGATAATATGAACAACACCGAATAACGATTTTTATTTTAGTTTACATGCAACTTCAAAATAATTCATTTTAACGTAATGTTCTTAAGTTTATAAATGTTGAGATATAAAATAGGAGAAATACATAAGCAGTGCTTTAGAGTTGGTATTAATATTCACTTTGACACTTTATTTCAAGCTTATACTTATTGGACACTCTAACGTCAATTGGAATGCATATATTAAACACCTCACTCAAACATGACAAAAAATAATTTTCACTTAGTATTAAACGCGTGAATTACTATTGTAACCTTATATGATTTGATGTTTTTAAATTCAAAAAGATTTTGAATAAGTTGTGACAATGTCAAATTTTGTGTCCAACTTACTCAATATAGCTGCAGGCACTACATAAAGTTGTACGAAAGTTAATTAGAGAAAGGTGTTAGGTAACTAAGTTATTAAAGTCAATTCATACTATCTTGAACATTAAGCATACAAATTTATTTACTACGCGATTGATACACGCAAATTAATTTTGGTTTATGTAAGTAATATGTTGTACTAGTCATTTTCCACTTTCCATTTTCTTACTATCGTTATCAAATTTTCAAGATCTTGTCGGAATGTCGTTTGGTTTGCCAAAATGGGAGTATTAAATATTAATTCCTCTCGTGGGTTGAAAGACAACATGTTAATGTTTCCAAAATTAATATCGAGCCTTATGTACTTCTTGAATTATTACTTGATGTAAGTGCGTAGCTGGAGCATGTGCTTTTGTTTTTGTTGCACTGAATTTATTGTTTTTGAAGCATAAAATATATGTAAATTTTATTATAATTACATATTTAGTTTTGAACACATATAGTTTCAAATAACTATAAAAGAATATTTAATTTTGAACTCATCAAACTTGAATATTAATTTGTATTTAAAATATTATGCAAAGATTAAAGTACTACAAGAAGCTATTCTCAGAAAGGCCTACTCCTTTTTTTTGGCCGGGGGAGGGGGGGGGGGGGGGTTGGGGGTCCATTTGGTGTATGGTAGTTATTTTAGGACTGACTAATCTGAATTCACGCCTATTCCTTAAGTTCAAAATGCTCAACAACAATAATAACAACAACCCAGTGAAATCCCACATCGTGGGGTCTGGGGAGAGTAGGGTGTACGCAGACTTTACTCCTATCAAGGTAGGACGGCTGTTTCCGAAAGACCCTCGGCTCAAGAGAAGCATAAAAGCATAAAAAAATCAGATAAAGCTAAAAAATTCAAAGCGACATGAAAAAGTTCAAAATGCTCAAAAAAATATTTAATTAAAAAAATAAACTAAAGTAAGAAAAATGAGAAAAAGGTAACAAGGTGAAGAGAAAGGCTTCAAGTCCAGATAAACTTAATAATGAACCCCCACTGTGGTTCTCATGGCACCTTTTTGACCATTTTAGTTGCTTTTTTTGTACATAATTAAATAATTAATCAAATCATTACCTTGGTAAGAAAGAAAAAGCTACGGAATAAGTAGACTTTTCCATTTGATGACCTAATAATGATGAGATCTAACGGCTATACGATATAATTTTGATAAGTCAAGAAGTTACTTGAGTTTAAATATAATAATAACTAGCTCTAATCAAGTGGACCAAGGAATTATAACCTATGATATTAAATCAAACGAAGATTGATTTAATAAAACAATAAGACGAGGGGGCAACCAAGACCAACAAAAGTTGTGGTGGACTGATAAGATTCTTCATCATTAATCACAGATCTCGAGTTTGAGTCCTAGATATGGAGTGTCATATGTTAGGGAGAGCGTTTTACCTCATAATTGAAATATTCTAGCACTAGTTCAGATTAATTTGAGGCCTAACACAAATATCAGATTACCATTTTTTTTAAAAAAAAAAAAACAATCAAGAAACTTGAAGTACAAGTAACTAAATGGAAAGAATTATAAAGGCGTACTAGAAAGTAAAAATAAATTTAGAAAACTTTAGGTACATTGAAGAAAGCAACATTGTTGTATCAATGGCATTGATAGTGATGAGACTGAACTGAATGCTCAGAGGATAAGTTGTGTACTTATCTTCATATAGTTGGCACTTGGCTGATGCCATCTTAAAGACTTGATTTTTTGTTTTCATTTTTTTTTTTTTTTTTTGCATTAAGCATATGATATTTATAACACCTCGTAGCTTCGGGCGAAGGTTTGACTCATAAGATGATAATATAATGGAACCAATATGAGGGTTATAGGAAGTGTTCTGAAAACTAATCAAGTCATAAGAAATGTCTTTGGGCAAAGCAAAGTTGGGAAGCCACTCTACGGGGCATGTTTGCAAGTAAGTTTGTAGAAGGTCTTACTTCCAACGACCATAACCCCTTTATTAATTAGGAATTTGGGAAAACTTACTAAATAAAAGTTGTAGCCCTTTGAAATACCTTTCCAACGGTATATTATGAGGGTCAAGGGGACATCTGTACAAAAGGTTATGGCCATTTTACTGAAGAATTACAGTGCAGTCCGTTCACTGATCATGTTATACGAACTTGTTATACGGCCCATATAATTTTATACGGACCGTATAACTCGTCCGTACTTCATGAAGCTTCAAATCGACGTTCTGTTTTCAACCATGATAAAATATGGTCATATTATACAGACCGTATAACTTTATACGGACCGTATAATATGTCCATATAACTTCCGCCTCACTTTTGTATAATTCAAGCCTTGAGTTCTTTTATTTCATTATTCACAATTCCAAGCCCTAGCAACAATCCAAAACATCAAGGTAAGTCAATCCAAACCCTTCCAACTCAATTCTAACATATACTCCAATAATCTAAGCAAGAAATCATTGTTCATAAACTAGGGTTTTCGAGAAAACTCATCTCAAGGTTCAAGAATTCAAGATTTTGGAAATCTTCTTCAAAGTTAAATTCTTTAATTCAAGTTTGGAGCATTACCAGGTATGTAGAGTTACTATCTACGTGTGGGAATATCATTGTTCTTCCCCCCGCCTCAAAATCCATAAATGATGATTCTCTACTAAAACTAGGGTTTTTATACCATGCTCATGATAACCCTAGGCCCATGTCCATGATTATATTATGTATGAATTGCTATTATTCTATAATTGTGTTCTTAATAACTCCATATGATTATTGAGAATCAGTTCGTAATCCATGAAAACCCATATCTTGTATTCCATGGGTTCTTGCATGCATGTTTTAGCTAAAATGATTATTTCATGAATATCCTACATGTCTACAAGTTTTCATGCAACTTTTTAATATAATTACTTTCATGCTATGATACAAGATACATAAATGCTAAATACAAGTTATTTTATGAAACCACGTTTACAAGTTATTTCATGATATTCATGTGCAAGCAAGTTATATTCATGAAAACCATGGGCAACACTTATTTTACATGTTCATGTTTTTGGAAGTTGCATTAATTACCGAGAAGGCTTCAAACAGCCTGAAACTACATAGCCACCGTAGGATGGGGATTGCTCCACCCATGCTTAGGACGATCTCTCATAATGATTGGATCCTTTTATAATATTATTAAATCTCATGTCCCTGGCAAGGTATGAGTGTTCTGCTGGTAGGACGCAAGTACCAGACCATGTTATCGGTTATATTTACTGCTCTCCCTACTCACGATACTTTACACATGTTATATATGTATATGTACTCATGTTCATGATCATGTTTCAACTCAGTCTCTGTTATGTTATTTTCATGTCCCATGTTAATTCTTTCAGTTGCTTTACATACCAGTACATTCAATGTGCTGACGTCCCCTTTTATTGCCCGGGGCCATGCATTTCACGATGCAGGTACGGATTTACAGGATGACGTCTCTGCTCATTAGGATCTGCACGTACCAGCTTATTGGTGAGCCTCATCTTATTCGGGGTTTAGGCATTGTCTTTCTTATTTAGTTTTGCATCTAAAGGTATGCTGGGGGCCTTGTCCCATCAAGTATGTTACGTGTTTCAGACTTATGTTAGAGGTTTCATAGACAAGACAAGTGTCATATTAGACTTCCAGAGTTGGTTAGCCGGTTTGGCTCATTTATGATATTGTCGGCGTTCATGACTTAATCAAGTACTTATGTTTAATATTATTACTTACTATGTTTTATAAAAGCTCATCATGCACTTCACGTTATATTTCCGCTCATGTATGCCTCATGATGATTTAACAAGCCATGTGGTTCGCTCGGTCACATGCAGTCAGGCACCGAGTGCCGTGTTACGCTCAGGCCATGATTCGGGGCGTGACAATATTCATAACTTTCCAGTTTGATAATTCAAATTTGTAATGTCATTAAGAAGATAAAATGTATTTTACCAAAAAGGTTTTCTCATTTACAAAACTTGAGGTTGAGTTTGACGTGGAAATCACCAGTCAAATGTGAATGGATATTAACCATATTATCGGAAGAATTCTTATGAGATGATATCAACTTTTTAGCTTTAGAAAAACAGTTTATGCTATTCCCTAGAATTACTTATTTAAAAAATAAACACTTTTAGCCTTCCAAAAGCTTGACAAACAGACTATTTGTATGTTGGTATGAAAATTAGAGTTAATTTAGATCCATTTGGCGTAAGAGCTTAGCCAAAATTCTACATAGTAAATATAACAACGGAATTTTACATAAATGACTAACATTTAGGGGTTTTAAATTGGATATAACTACATTTTAGCTAATTACATTTAGTAGCTACAGTTGATTGTATTCGCGCATCTACAGTAGACTGTATTCAAAAATTGAATTGTATTCAAAATTCAGTTGAGTCAGATTTCGTTGTATTCAAGTCAGATATACTCAACTAAGTTGTATTTAAGTCAAATGTATTAAACTCGACTGTATTCATTTGTAGCTACTTTTACACTGTATTCACTTTAGTATATTTAAAATCGGTCGTATACAAAAAAAATATCCTTCAAAACACACGCCCAAACACTGAATTTTGCACAAAAAAATTAACGAATACACTTAAATATTAAATACAAGAAATAAAATTCATTGTATTCATTTATATACTGTTGCACCTCGGAAAATTTTCCGTTGGTACGCAAGTGGATGAACTAGTGATGAATATGAGTGTGTGATGTCTATGAGCAAGAAACGACGTTTGATGACCTTAGGCGAGATTTCGAAAGTATCCGATGTGAGACGAAGAAGTTGGCTAAGTTAAGATGAGATACAAGGTGAGCAATGCATGTGCATGGACGGGGGTGATTAAAATGAGAAGTCTAAGAAATATGGGAAGTTGCAGAATTGCAACTGCCCAGTGGTCGTAAATCGCAAAATACGGACCGTAAATTGCAATACGGTCCGTAAACTGGCAGTCGTAAACTGCCATGCAAGGTCTCAACTTTCTGCCAAGTCAAGAAATGGTAAAATACGACCAGGTGGAAGGACCGTAAAGTGATTTACGGCCCGTAAACCATGGTCGTAAACCACCATGAAGGCAGCCCAGCTTCTGGTTCTGGAAATGGTTAAATACGCCCATGGAGGACGAGCCGTATAGTGGAATACGGGCCGTAAACCATGATGGACGACCACTGTTCACCCAGCACAGATTTTTCAAGTCATTAAATAAAGGGACCAACACTTGTTTTATTTCATTACAACATTACACCACTTCTCTCTAAAACTTCTCTCTACATTTATTATATGAGTTTTCAAGGATTATAAGCCATCAATAACATTAAGACAAGTGAATCAAGGATAAGGGAATCATCAAGGATCATCTAAGTCAAGAAATCCAAATGGAGAAAAACTAGGGTTTTGCTCAAAGAGGAGTATTATCAACCAAAGCTTGTTCCTACAACTTCTAAGGTAAGATTCATGATTTTTACAAGATGTTTAAGGTATTGGAGAATTAAAATACATGGATTGTAGAAAATGTGGTCAACTAGGTCATGAATGGTGAATAGTGACTTTTGAGGAATAGTTTGAATTGAATTATGAATGTTGTTGTGTTACGATATGAATGTATTATAAATGGTACTAAGATCATGAACTAGACACTTTAGACGAATGGACGAAGTTGGAGGTCATGACCATAAATATGGGAGAATTAGAAGCAAATTGAGAAATCTAGGTAATGTGAATGACTAATGGCCATTGTTATGATATTAATGAAGGTATAGACGCTAGCATTGGAAGGAAACGTGCAAGTGTAGAATAGTCCGACAAAAAGGTATGTAAGGCTAACCCTTCTTTCATAAGGCATGGTTCTTGGCCAAATTTCTAATTCCTCTATATGAGTATGTTGTATTCAAATGATTGACACTCCGAGCTCATAAGCTCACGATCCTTAACATGTACTACGATTGTACTACGCCCCTCACATGACGAGTAAGTCTATGATATAGAAGTAACGATAATGATGATGATAGTAATGATAATGATATCAATAATGATGCTAAAGGTGCCTACGGGCTATTATACTTATATGTGCCTATGAAGGGCTATAATGAACCCCGAGCTTATAACGCCGGGTAGAATATATGTATATGAATATGTATGAAGTATGTATACGATTACGAAACGCGCGCGCATGTCTGCAGATGGTACGGATAACCCTGAAGCCTTGGTAGGGCCAGGTAGAAATAACATTGAGCCTTGGTTGGCTAAGTACGTATGAAACACCGAACCTTATGGTCGGGCACGCTATGTATGTATATAAGTGTATGGCTATGTATATAATATGAATATGAATGTGAAAAGACTATGTATACGAATTCGAATAAGGACATGTATACGAATATGAGCACAAGTATGGTACGAGTACTATTATGGAATACGGATGATGACGTAGGTGTACAAATACGTAAGAAAAATGGAAAGTCCTACGAAAGGTAGGTAAGCACTATGACGATGATATTATTGCCTCCCCTCCTATGCTATTTCATATGTTGTCCATGATGCTTATTTATCGATGTTGCTCATGCTTTACATACTCAGTACATTCTTCGTACTGACGTCCTTTTGTTTGTGGACGCTGCGTCATGCCCGCAGGTGCACAGGGAGACAGACTTGATCCATAGCTGCCTATTCGGAGATTACATAGAGAGCTCCATTTCCTTCGGAGCCATATCTTTTGGGTACTCATTCTTTTGTGTATATAATTATGGGCATAGCGGGGTCCTGTCCCGCTAATGTGATATGTCATACTCTTAGAGGCTCGTAGCCATGTGTATGTGGGTAGAGATGTTCGGCCATGTCGGCCCATGTTTTGTATATCTTTTGTTGGCCTCGTCGGCCTCGTACTTATGATGTGGCATAGATGCCTACGATATGTTAAATGATGATGGTCGTCTAATAGGATCAATATGATTAACGATAAGAAGAGCACGAATTGACTTATGGTTCACCTAGATGTTATGTTATGTACGATAAGGGGGTGCCCGGGTGGGGTAGCACCGGGTGCTCGTCGCGGCCCCCTAGCCGGGTCGTGACATATACACTTCAAATTTATTGTATTCGTTTTGTATACAAAAAATATCCTTCGAAATACATGCGATAAACACCGTATACACTGTATGTATACACTCCGATTTGAAATACAAAAAAAAAAAAAAGCTCAGATCTGAACCGCCACCGGAAAACGACCTGAGGCAGCGACGATGAGATACAAAAAAAAAAAAGCTTTCTCTCTCTAGAAAAACAATAAAGCTCAGATCTGTTGTTGATGATAAGGAGGTGCCGGCGGCAGCGGTGAACGACGCCAGATTTGAGCATAGCTCCGGCGGACTTTGAAGCCATTAATGTAACTTTAGAGCTTTCTCTCTCTAGAAAAATAAAGAGATTTAAAGATAGAGAGAGAAACAAGGGGACTTCTACTGCACTAGGGTTAGATTTGACAGCGACGGCGATGGAACTCACCGGAGATCTCCATGGTGGCAGGCGGCGGTGGAGAGAGAAGAAGCGGCAATGGAGGAGGTGGTGTGGTGAGAGAGTTGAGGGAGAAGAGAGAGGGTGTTGAGAGAAAATATTGATACAATGAAATAATAGAAGATGGGTTTGAATTAGTTACCTTGTGTAATTAACATACAAAATTTAGCTATGAGATGTAATTTGGGCAAAGTATAGCTACTAAATATAAAGGCCAAACCCATCGCCAGCCCCCTGTGGTCGCCCACTTTTTTCACTTGAACACCTCAAGTGACCTTTGTTCTATTTAGACACCTCAGGTGGGCAACTGATGTTCCATTTAGGCACTTTTCGCTGAGTTGGAAAATTGTGTGACCTTCACACAAAACATGCACGTGAAGGGCTTAATTTTACAATTTTTTATTTTATTTTTTATATCTTCTTCTTCCTTCTCTTTCATTCCAACACTTCCTCCACCATAAACCATCAACTTGCCACCGCAACACCACCACCGGATAAGTTTTCCGGCATAACAGTGATAACAAATTAACAAACCCTTCCACTGCAAATTAACAAATTGACATCACCACTGGTTACAAAAAAAATTTCATTGTGCAATATGTTCCTTGTTAAACCCAGCTCCAAAAATCATCCAAACAACTTTGATTCTCAACCAAACTCCTGAATACTTCATGAACAAGTTTTTAATGCTCTTAAGAACAATATTTAGCGCACCTAATTGATTTAATTATTTTCTCTTTCCGAGCTTCTAAGCTCCTCTTATGGAGGTCACATTTTTTTTCTTTTAAGACACAGCCTTCCCGACTGCAATTTTTTTCCCGAATGTAGCATATTTCCATTGAAAAAGAAAGTTGAAGCCGCCATTGTTGAAGCTCAAAGCTTCCAATTTGAATTTTCGAGTTGCCTCAAACGGGCTCCATTTTGAGTGGGTGGTATCTCAAAAGAACCGGAACGTCAAGAGGAGTTCGACTCTGAAATTTGGTGTTGTTTTGTTGAGATTTAAGGAACTCGCCATTAACGTAACTTAAAGCTTCAAATTCAAAAATCGAATTTCTGAATTGGAGGACTGCAAAAAACAAAAAAAAAAATAATAATGAAATGGGGGCCATAAATTAGTGCCAAATTTTGAATTATATGCTTCCAAAATGGATCAAAATCTAATGAAAACAAAAAAATAAAAATGGAGCTGTTAGAAAAAAAATGGTGCCCAGCAATAGTAGAGGTGTAGAAAGGGGTAAGGAGGGGTGGGGTAGGTGGGGGAGGGTTTAGAAAAGTAGGTAATTTATTTATTTATTTTGGTGAAAAATAAGTTTTTTCTTTTCTTTTTTCTTGTAATTGATTTTTAAATTATTATTTTACGCCCAATTGCCACATTTGTTATTTTAATTAGTCACCATGCCACGTCATCCTGGAGTATATGACATCCATTTTGCAATTTTAGCTGATTGCGAAAAAAGTGTCTAAATGGAACATCAGTTGCCCACCTGAAGTGTCTAAATAGAGCAAAGGCCACTTGAGATATTCAAGTAAAAAAAGTGGACGGCCACCGGGGGCCGGCGATGGGTTTGGCCAAATATAAATAAGCCCTAATGTTCTCTATACCATGTAGATTTCCCATATAACAACTTGTCAAAATATTGAATATTTGGGTCCGTTAATATTTGTGACAAAAGCAAATCCATCAATTTGGAAGTTGTCCTGCAATCTGCAAGTTTTGCCAGCAATTTGAAAATCCTGGCCAATTGGTTAGGATTTTGCTGCCTATGCTAAAGAAAATTCATTTTTGTAAACTTATCGCCAATTTAATTTTATAGATTTTCTAAACGATGTAAAAATATAAATAATCGACACAAAAAAAATTATTTGTGCAAATCTTCCTATCATCAAACTCCTCAATGATAAATGGATCTTTCACCAAGAGGTTCTGTTCTCAGCCCACTAAGTTATGAGGTTACCTATACATGACCCAACTAATTTCTGGTCCAATTCATATTCTTTTGGGGTGGTCTTTAATTTTTGGCCCTCAAATTGGTGGTTTTAATTTTTGGCCTTCGCCTGATACCCCGAAGTTCTGGGTTCGAACTCAACTCAGTAAAAAAAAAAAGGAATTTCGTAAGGCAGAATTTTGCCTTCAAAACTCTGTCTAGCAATTTTTTTTTTAATTTTTGACTAAGCGGGAGTTCGAACCCGAAATCAAGGGATTTTTAGCGAAGGACAAAAATTAAAGACCACCGGACAATCTTGGAAATTGCCCAATTCGTACCCCTTAAGCATTTTTTTGCGTGGATTGTCCTTCAAAGGCGCTGGTCTTTAATTTTTTCCCTTCGCTTAAAAAAGTGACTGAAAATGCCTTAAGGTTCTGAATTTAAATCCCCGCTCAGTAAAAAAAAAAAAAGAATTTCGCAAGGTAAGGCTTTCGCGAAACCTCTGTCTTGTGGCTTAATATTTGCCCAAAATTAGACTTATTCGGGCAAAAGTTAGGCCTTAAGGCAGAGGTTTGTCTTAAGGCTTAATTTTGGGCAAAAGTTTGCCTTATTGCCTAACTTTTGTCCGACTAGGCCTAATTTTGGACAAAAGTTAAGACAAACCTCTGCCTTAAGGCCTAACTTTTTCCCGAATAGACCTAATTTTGCTACGAAACTCTGTCTTGCTACGAATCCCGAATAGTCGGAATTCGAACCCAGAGCCTCGGGGTATTAGGTGAAGCGTAAAAATTAAAGACCAACAATTTGAGGGACAAAAATTAAAGACAACACCCGAAGAAGGACAATAGTGCAAATTGGGGCAATTTGCAGGATTGCCCTTCGCTGAGGGTGGTCTTTAATTTTTGTCCTTTGCTAAAAGTCCCTTTGTTCCGGGTTCGAACCCCTGCTCAGTAAAAAATTTTAAAAAATTCGCAAGGTAAGTTGGGTTTCAAACTCTGCCTTAAGGAAGAAAAAAAAATTGCTGGAATTTTGTTAAGGCCTAATTTTGGGTAAAAGTAAGTTGGGGTCCAACTTATGCCTTGCGAATCTCAACTTCTGCCTCGCGAATCCTAACTTATGCCTTGTGATTTTTTTTTTACTGAGCCTCGATTCGAAGCCAGGACCTCTGCGTGTTAAGTGAAGGACAAATATTAAAGACTAAAAATTTGAGCGACAAAAATTAAAAACCACCCCAAAAGAAGGGTAATCCGCGCAAAAACAAAAAGTGCAAATTGTCCCCTCTTAAGCCGAACTAGCTGAATTAAATCTAAGTGATGGTCCAGTTCCTACAATCTGGGGATTATAAGACATGGATATCCCTGAAATATTGACATTTACGTACAATTCCTATATATAATTGGCATGTTTTTTATCCAAGTTATTATTTAGCAAATTTAGCCTAAAAATATGGCATCCTATAGCCCAATACGCATCCAGCGAACAAGATAATAGGAATTGACTTCAACCGGGCTATCCGGACCGACCCGATTCAGAAATATAAACAACCCGAGCACGATCTAAATGTCAAGTAAAAAGAAGTCTTAATGTACATAATTACACGCCTTAACTTGACCTCAACTGACAATTAAATACTCCAACTTGAAAATGTATTTCTAGACACTCAACTCGTCCTATCTGGGGACACCCGACAGTGACATGCATGACATGACACACAAATTTTGCAGGGGTGTAGATGATCATTTTGTAAGTTGGAGTGTTCTACTGACACAGTGGACAAGTTAAAGTGACTAGATATACATTCTCAAAGTTGAAGTGTTTAGCTGTCAGTATAGACCAAGTTTAAGTGTATATCTATGTATTACGCCAAAAAGAAACCCTAGCATTATTATGCTTTATTATCGTCTATCTGTATAAACCCAACCACAATTTTTTTTAAATCAATTTGCAGGGAAGAGCACAGGAGATGGATGTTGATCAGGTACGTTCTGAGACGATAGGTTTGTTACTTACTTACAATTGATTTTAATTTGTTATTGGTTGGACTTAGATGATATATTTGTTAGACATTTTCCCAGGTTATGCTTAAAAACATTAAAAATAACATTTTTCAATGAAAAAAAGACTGATTCGTTGGTTTTTCATTAGTTTGTACTATGATTTTGTGATGAGAAATCACTGAAATGGGTGAGTTTAGGGTGTTACTTACGATTAAGTTTAATTGTTGTTGGTTGGACTTAGTTAATTTATATGTGTGTTTGCTTTGGATAAGAGGTGTATTCCCGTGTTTAAAGTTATTAAAAAATGTTTTAGACTTCGCCTCCCTTAGCGGGCGCTTCAGTGTCGTTATAAAGGCTCTAAGACATACGTTTCCTTGCCAATGAGCGTAATCTTGAAGATGCGACACTAAACGATTGATATTTCACTTTATTGTAATTTTTTCCAATTTTTTTGTCCACATATTTGCTATTCATGCTTAGAATTATTACATTTTGACTACATGTACATATTTTCTCCATTTTGCGCCTTTCTTTATTGAAGCTTTTTGCGCATTTTGCCTTTAATAACACTGGCCTTCACTAAGTTATTTGTCAAACTAGACACCACACCTACAGCCAAGGCATCAAACTGGTCTAAGTACGTACACTTGATATTTTCTACTTTATTATTTTGTTAGTAAACAGTAGATTGAAGAATCTAAGAAATTTTCAGGTTTATCTTTTCTAAACTCTTGGTGGAAATCGTCTTATTTCCGAGTACTTCAAAAAAAATTATCTGATCACTTTACCTTTCCTATCTAGGCCATGGAAATTCACTTCGAAAAGGGAATTCTTATGAACATCCTCAGCAGGTTACCCGAACGGTCTCTTGTTCAATTCAAATGTGTTTCAAAATTTTGGAAGACATTAATTTCTGATCCTTACTTTAAGAAGAAGCATCTCAGTCATGCCAAGAATGACCCAAATTCCCAAAAACTTCTTGTCAGCCAAGACCCCATTATTAAACATGAGATATATATACCTTCTGTTGTTCTTTATCGTCGGTCCAACTGGTTGAGGATGTACAAAAACTTGATTTCCCGTTAAACTGCAAACCATGGGGCTGCAGTTTGCGTTGTTGTTGCGATGGGCTGTTTCTTCTCAGTATTTTTGAGGGATCTGATGAACACCTTTTGCTGTGGAACCCCTCCACAAGAGAATCAACAGTACTTTCCCATCATGAGATTTCGTGCAGAGATTGTACTTTATGGATTCGGATATGACGCAACTAGTGATGACTATAAGATCCTTAAGATTGATGGGAATTCTCCCCATGGTGACAAAGTACCCTATGAATTTTTACGCTGAAAAGTGGTTCTTGGAGAAATATTGGTAATCATCCAACTGGAACTCTGTTAGTGTCGCCTCATATGGAACCTCGTTTGGATTCTTTGGCATTTGTACACGGAGCATTCCATTGGCTTGGTTTGTCAGAATGTATTGCTATGTCAGATAGTGGTTTTACTCTGGTGTCATTTGGCGTTTCAAATGAGGCGTACGGAGAGATTCCCTTGCTAGAGCGAATGTGCTATGTATCCAACTCCATGAGTGACCGGCTTGTCATTTCAGTATTGGGAGGAATGCTTTGCTTTCATTCTACTCACAATCCTCATGGGGAGGGTACTTTTATGTTATGGGTCATGAAAGATTATGGTGTCAAAGAATCTTGGACTGAATTGTTTACAATACGAGAAACTAGTATTTATCCAGTCAGGCCGATATATAGGTTTGGGAATGGTGAAGTGCTACTGTGCTGCGGACTTCGGTTTCGTTATGGTTCTGTATTTAGGACATCCAAAGGACCATTTGGATCATGGCCTCAAGGTTATGGTGATGCCTATCCCTCTCAGGAAGGATTTGCGTATATAGAAAGCTTGATCTTTCCTAAATTACTTACTTAGTATTTGCTTGTGTGTGAATGAGAACTTGTGTTGACGAGTTTATCTATCCATTTTCGCTTTCGAGATGTATTCACCAGAACTATCAGCTTTCTTAATTCATGTTAAGCGACATGAGCCATTTCTTTGCTATGAAAGAAGTGATTGGAACCCCCTCTTTTACCTATTTCTTTCTTGTCTAATCGTATATAATAACCGCTACGAGTAATGCTTTTTTTAACTGTTCCTAGCTTAGATTGATAATTGATGTTCCAAAGTAATTAATTCAAAATTCGTTTGATTAGAGCTTTTAACGGTAGCAGTTTCAACTGTTTTTATAACAGCCAGCTTGTACACACCTCAACTATTCCACTTAAATGGGAGCTAAACCCGCAATTATTTAATTAAATAATACGTACTCAAGAGCAGATGGACATTAATAAGGTGAGATCAAGGTGTTACTTATAAATTACTTCTGTTGGTTTGATTTTGAAGATTCTGTGTGTTTCTCCCAGGTTTGATTAACAACATTAAAGATAGGATATCAACAACACCAATTTGATATACTCTTTCTCATCCTCGTTGACAAAAGGAAAAAATTGCTTCATTGGGTTGTCATTAGTTCATAGTATGACTTTTCGTAATTGAAAAGAGGAGAGTTATGCTCTATTATGCATGAACACTGAACAGGGTGTGCACCAAATGGATATGGAAATAACTGAATAAGTTGAGTGTATATGAACAAATTAAAACAAGAGAAAGGAGAAAAAATTAGAGGAGATAATGGTTTGGTTATCGGTTTAGCACGTTTACAAATCAAAAATTGATAAGCCGTATCGACAACATACAAAATCAAACCGACCAATAAGCACCATATTCTGAAGTAATTAATTCAAAATTCGCTAATTAGAGCTTTCTACGGTAGTAGTTCCATAGATGATTGTGCTTTGGGTTTAAGAGCAATGGCATCATAAGAATTTATTTTCCAACTAAGCATGGTTGCGTCTATCAGGAACGTAATAGGCTGAACACGAAATCAACAGAAACAGATTCTCAAACAGTACTTATCTATGTGCCAATTGAGTTTTAGCGAAATGAAGGATTTAACTACAGTGTAAATAAATTTTACACTATTGATGAGAATTTACCGGTTATGATAGATTATTACTCTATTTTTCAGGTGACTATATCAGATTTGTTATAAAAACTTATTTGTGAGTCAATATTACTCGATGATATAAGAAATTTGCACATTATCAGTGCACAACATCGTTATAAATATGACTAATATCACAATTAGCCTCTAGAAACTCTAATACAGAAGGAACAACAACACATTCTAACTATTTAGAAGAGCCGGTTGGGCTCCTTTTTCGTCGTCCAACCAACTCCTTTTTGGTCGTCCGTTCCAAGTTAAAAAAAAAAATTATGGGCCCCATATATATTAAAAAACAACAACTAATATTAAAAATAAAATAAAATTTGGGCTCCATATTAAACACCAACCAGTATTAAAAAAAAAAAAAAAAAAAAAGTAGAACCCACCACATCCAAACTCATGGGAAAAAAAAGTGGACCCCATATTAACAAAATCAAGTAATATTAAAAAAAAAAAGTGAATCCCATATTAAAAAACAAACAATGTTAATAAAAAAAGTGCTTAGAAAATCAAACAATTAAATCAATAATGATGGATTCATTTTCACATGCGTATCAACCCATTAGTGGAAACAAATGAAATTATTGTACAACAACATACTTAAAATACTTATATATTAAACTAAGATAGAATTTAATTACTTTTTCATTTTTTCCTTACTCTAATAAATGTGAAAAGAGATTAATGTCATAAAAGAAAAAATACTATTAAATGGAGATCAAATAATTAATAAGGTAAATTAGTGAAATTATAATTCTAATTGACGTTTTCTTAAAAAATCGTGTAAAAAACAACATGACAAGTAAAATGAGTTAAACAAAAAATATTTATTAAAAATTAAAAAATAGAAGTTCTTCATGGACCCATATTAAACACCAACCAGTATTAAAAAAAAATTGGGCTCCATATTAAACACCAACTAGTATTAAAAAAAAAAAAAGAGAAGAAAAAAAGTGGAACCCACCACATCCAAACTCACGGAAAAAAAAAGTGAACCCCATATTAACAAAATCAAGCAATATTAAAAAAAAAAAAGTGAATCCCATATTAAAAAAAAACAATGTTAAAAAAAAAGTGCTTAGAAAATCAAACAATTAAATCAATAATGATGGATTCATTGCCACATGCGTATCAACTCATTAGTGGGAGCAAATGAAATTATTGTACAACAACATACTTAAAATACTTATATATTAAAATAAGATAGAATTTAATTACTTTTTCATTTTTTCCTTACTCTAATAAATGTGAAAAGAGATTAATGTCATAAAACAAAAAAATACTATTAAATGGAGATCAAATAATTAATAAGGTAAGTTAGTGAAATTATAATTCTAATTGACGTTTCCTTAAAAAATCGTGTAAAAAACAACATGACAAGTAAAATGAGTTAAACAAAAAATATTTATTAAAAATTAAAAAATAGAAGTTTTTCATGGACCCATATTAAACACCAACAAGTATTAAAAAAAAAAAAAGAAGAAAAAAAGTGGAACCCACCACATCCAAACTCACGGGAAAAAAAAATGAACCCCATATTAACAAAATCAAGCAATATTAAAAAAAAGTGAATCCGATATTAAAAAAACAAACAATGTTAAAAAAAAATTGCTTAGAAAATCAAACAATTAAATCAATAATGATGGATTCATTGCCACATGCGTATCAACCCATTAGTGGGAGCAAATGAAATTATTGTACAGCAACATACTTAAAATACTTATATATTAAAATAAGATAGAATTTAATTACTTTTTCATTTTTTTCCTTACTCTAATAAATGTGAAAAGAGATTAATGTCATAAAAGAAAAAATACTATTAAATGGAGATCAAATAATTAATAAGGTAAATTAGTGAAATTCTAATTCTAATTGACGTTTCCTTAAAAAATCGTGTAAAATACAACATGACAAGTAAAATGAGTTAAACAAAAAATATTTATTAAAAATTAAAAAATAGAAGTTCTTTATGGACCCATATTAAACACCAACCAGTATTAAAAAAAAAAGCGAAGAAAAAAAAAGTAGAACCCACCACATCCAAACTCACGAGGAAAAAAAAGTGGACCCCATTAACAAAATCAGGCAACATTAAAAAAAAAAAGTGAATCCCATATTAAAAAAAAACAAACAATGTTAAAAAAAAATCCTTACAAAATCAAACAATTAAATCAATAATGATGGATTCATTGCCACATGCGTATCAACCCATTAGTGGGAGCAAATGAAATTATTGTACAGCAACATACTTAAAATACTTATATATTAAAATATCATAGAATTTAGTTACTTTTTCATTTTTCCCTTACTCTAATAAATGTGAAAAGAGATTAATGTCATAAAAGAAAAAATAATATTAAATGGAGATCCAATAATTAATAACGTAAATTAATGAAATTATAATTCTAATTAACGTTTCCTTAAAAAACCGTGTAAAAAATAATATGACAAGTAAAATGAGTTAAACAAAAAATATTTACTAAAAATTAAAAAATGGAAGTTCTTCATTTAAATATAAAATCGAATTTCTACTTTGTTTCATTTTAAATATGTAAAATTAATATAATAATTTGAATTAGAATTATCCAAATCAAAATTTGATAAAAAAAATTTATATGTATTACTTTACTATTACTACTATAGAGAAGATCCGGTTTATAGAAGCAAGATCGTCGTCCGTGTTCGGTCCTACATTTTTATTTAAGGGCAAAAAAATCCTTTGTGGTCCCACCCGCTTTTTTATTTAAGGGTAAAAAAATGACGTTTTATATTTTATATTACCAACTCTTCTAAAAGGTAGATAAAAATACTTTATTATATTTCTATTTTTCTGCTATATAGAAGTATCGGTTTACCCATGCTTCGTCGTCAGTCACTCTTAAAAAAAAATGTGGACCCCACCCTCTCCAAACTCATGAAAAAAAAGGTGGACCCCACCCTCTCCAAACTCATGAAAAAAAAAGTGGATCCCATATTAAAAAAAAACGTGCACCCCATATATTAAAAAATCAAACAATATTCATGTAATTCCCAAAGTATCCCCATCAAGTCAATAATAGTGGATTCATTGTCACATGCATATTAACCCATTAGTAGGAGCAAATGAAATTATTACAAGCAAAAAACATGGACCCTATATTATTACTTTTCTTCAAAATATTTAATTGTTGTATTTGTTATTCCACCATGTCATTTATTTGTTATGTTTACTAAAATAAATATACTTAAAATTTATATATTTAAAAAATAAGATACAATTTAATTACTTTTTTTTATTTTTATTCTTACTCTAATAAATGTGAAAAGAGATTAATATCAAATAATGAATAAGGTAAATTAGTCAAATTATAATTCTAATTCACGTTTCCTTAAAAAACCATGCAAAAAACAACATGACAAGTAAAATGAGCTAAACCGAGAATATTTACCAAAAATTAAAAAATAGCATTTCTTCGTTTAAATAGAAAATCAATTTCTACTTTGTTTCGTTTTAAATATGTAAAATTAATTTAATAATTTGAATTAGAATTATCCAAATCAAAATTTGATAAAAAATAATAAGTATTTTACACCTTTAAATTAATCGAATTAAAATTGAAAGTAGCTTAAATATTGCTATTATTTTATCTCAAGGAGAGGAAAATAGTTTAAAAGTATTAATAAATTTTCGTAGCAAACATGAATATAATAAAGTTTTAGATACGGAACACAAACTACAATGTTATATTAATCGTATTTTGAACGCAGTGTGTATATATATATATTATCACTATCTAAACACAACTACATATACATAGATACACTATAATCCGAAGTATTGGGCCCGTGCTGCGCACGATCATAGGCCATCTAGTTATACAAGAGGAACGAATTTAAGCCAACATGACGTAAGTTAAAGATCAAACAAAGTAAACCATTTCATATTTGAACTTTACGTAGAGTGCTACTACTAAATTAATCCCACCATACAATACAAGTAAGCAGAAAATAAATTAGTCAGACTCTCAAAATTAAATCACTACGCAGAAAATATTTTATGTGTTACAACAATATTTGTGCCCCCAAGAACGTGCTTTAAAACCTCTTACCACAGGCCTAAACTTCTCTCTACCCTTTATAATACTAAGAAAAATCAACCTATATAAAACCACCATGCCAAAAACAATAGCAAGATCTCCCCACTTAGAATAATTCAACTCTACTTGAAAAATATCTCTCAATATTTCATCACGAGTAACTATCACAGCCAATCCTTCATCAGTGAGATATGTAAAAGTTTCATACTCGTTTTTGTAAAACCCTTGAATTGCGTATTTGTGGAAGGCTAAATAGTACACTGGATATTTCCAAATTGGCATTGGAAGATCTTTTGGCAAGCGAAAAAAGCCTCCATTGAGCATCATTACTCCTTGAATTCCAGCACCTGTGATTAGACGTGGCAATAGCAACTCATTTTTTAGTAATAAACCTAATATGTTCAAGTTTAGTTATGATTTATGTTGTTCAGACTTTTTAAAAATGTTGTCGCACCTATATTGAGTCCTTAAAAGATACATTATATTTAGAGGAATGAACATATATCAGTGTGGCACCATTTTTTAAGAATATATCCGAGCACCATAGGTTATGACCTGTTTGTTGACTTGACTCAACAGATTGAACCCAAAATGACCCAAAGAACTATTGATGAGCCAATATAGTATATCTAATAGAGTGAAGATGCAAACCAAACCCACACGTACAAAAACAAATTAGGAAAGAAAAAACTACATATAAATTTGGAACTTAAGAAAAATATATTAGCTTTCAATTTATTCTAAAGAAAAAAAAGAGGAAATTGGATCTTATTGCACAGATTGGATAATGACAAATTATTTTCTAGGTAAATTTCACAAATAGTTACTCCACTTTTCAGCCTCCGTAATTGAAAAATAGTCACTCTCATGGGGTTTTAAATTTTCACAGGTAAAACTCTAGGATATTGTCATGAATTTTCAACCTGTGAAATTTAAAATACACGACATTGAATATTTTTTAATAGGCTAAAATATAACTAGCCCGCGCTATTACTACTTACTTAATTTTCTCATCTAGACTCATCCATATGGCCTGCCCAAGCAAGCTTTGAGGGATTATATCATATCATAACCCGTTTATTAATGATACTCATGATCAGAAAATCACTAATTTTCCGAGGAAATTCCTCAAGGGAATCCATTAAAATTTGACTTGTCGGTAACATATTCGATGAATTTTCTATTTGAACGGGCCAACTTCTTATGTAATGTTTGCTGGAAATTAGCAATTCTCTAATAGTAATGTTTTACTTGTTTCAGTTTGACTCAATCCGCTTATTTATCACACTTGACTCAATCCGCTCATTTATCACTCTTACCTGTGATGATTCCCATGAGGAAGTCAGGGACAATACTTGCAACCATCATCATTAGGCTCTCGACTAGCATCATGCAAGCGAATAGCATTAGGAAAAAATAGGCAAAACGATCGATCCCTTTTTGAACATCAGCAAGATAATAAGCCACTGCTCCAGGTACCAAGGAGATCAATAACAAGAATGGAGTTGAAGATAATGTATTGCCAATGACAAATGCACCCACACCATAGTGCCCATTTAGCCTTTCTCTCGTGAAAAGCTGGAAAAAAAATATATATACAATCAAGTCACTATAAAATGTTTAAACATATATAATTTAAATCAAAGTTCAAAAAGCTATAAGAAGGTGGAGAAGATGACAAAAGAACATTACTTTCATTTCCTCCACAAAGGAAGGGAATCCACCGATTGCCATGAATGTCAAGAAGCCAACCACAAATACAAGCATTGAACTTCTAGCCTGCAAAGGGAGAAAACATTTAAATCTCAGAAAAATTAAAGGTGCATCTTCTGGTCATTTACATAATAATCTGAGCTTTACTTTGTAATACACTGATAATAGAACATAATTTTACATCATCAGTCACTTTAAAAAATAACTATAAGTAATTGTCCATAATCAATATATTAAGTTCCTAGACAATAAGATAAGTAATCTGCTATAACATATTAAACTACACATATAACATTAAAAAATTATATTGTTAATACAATTTCTGAGCTTAACTTCCTTGCACTGTAGTGCATTATTTTTGTTTTTTTGCACTATCAGATTAACTTGAGACACAACAAAAGTTACCTATTTATAACAAGTTTAATTGATAACCAAAAAAATAAAGTAAATAACATGTTATAGACGAATAAAACTACTAATAGTGTAAAAAAATTATAATGTATAAATAATTTAAATCATATTTCTACCTGAATAGAGCCATAATCGGAGCCAATTTCATGGAAAATAGTGCCAATGCACAAGCAGAGTGCAAGATATATGAGAAATCGAAGCCAGTAATAGCCTAAATCACGATACATATTAATGAAAGATCTTTGAGTTAGAACCCGGCACTGTGTGATGAATCCCGCTTGGCTTCCCTTGTTTTCGAGCAACCGTCCATTCTACTACATAGACACATGAAAACAACTTAAATACTGATAAGGTTTACATTGTAAGATTTCCTAAAAAGATAACTATGGACTATTTATAAAAACCAGAACTAGTAATTTGAAAATAAGTACTGATAGTGTAAAATTTTGGGATTTTTACTCAAATAACCGATTTGATTCAATGATGTTTACTTTTCATAGTCGGTATACATAGATTATACACTGATCATACACAGTTATACATATATAATACATGGATTATCATATATTATATGTCCACCAACTATTTTTAGTTTAAGGAATTGAATGAGAGACGGTTTAAATTAATTCTTCTAAATGTTTTTACAATAACAATGCATATAAGTTGTAACTCCGATTTATTTATTTTTTTGAGTTAAACCTTAATTGTGAAGAGGAATATTGAGGGCATTTTTACCTTTTGAGATATGACGACTACCCTTTGGCGGACATTGAGGCAGGCTTCTGAGGATTCATATGACGTGGCAAGAGTGTCAATTGCTTTTCCTGAGCTTATCTTTTTGCCAAATCCTTCCTCAATGTCCTAAATGAAAAAACAATATTATATTTCAAAGGTTATGACATAATAGTTGTACTAATTCAACTAAAACTGCATAATTGCTTGTAATCAAATATGTCTAACTTACATCAAAATCCTTGTTAATAGTTCTAAGATAGTGATCAGAAGGGTTCCTCATATATGGGCAAGGAAATCCATTGACAGCAAAAAACTAGGGCAAACATAGAGATGAAGATCCATCAGTAAATCCTTTAATATTATACAATTAGAGTATGATTGAACAATTATTATGTTTGGTACGACAAAAGTCATTTTCCATGAGATTTTTTTGCTTGAAAAATATTTTCAATGTTTGATTGGTGAAATAAAAATATTTTTTGGAAAAAATGTATTCCAAAGATTAATAATAGTGTATAGTAGAAAATTAGAAGTTAAGATAGTTGAAACGAAAATGACTTCCCCAGTCCATTAGTCAAGGGAGTCAATTGTCCCTTTCTAATAGAAAAATAATTTTTGATAACTAAATACTAGAAAATGGCTTCCCCATGAAAAATATTTTCCAAAAAAAATGACCTCCGTGATCCGTCGTACCAAACTTATCAAAGATTAAAATTCTCTAACTTTACATACCTCATTTGCTTTGGAACTAGAACCAAAATAAATGGTTTTACCATAAGATAGAAGGCAAAGGTTATCAAATAGCTCAAAAACTTCACTACTAGGTTGATGAATTGATGCCACAATTGTCCTCATATCTTCTTGTGCAATCTTGATAATTCTGTGCATCACATGATAAGATGCTGCACTATCCAAACCACTTGTAGGTTCATCAAGAAACAATAGTTTTGGTCTTGTTAAAATCTCAATGCAAATGCTAACTCTTCTTTTTTGTCCACCACTTAGTCCTTTTGAACTCCATCCACCAATTCTTGTGTTCATTGCTTCTTGTAATCCCATTTCTTTTATTGTTGCTTCTGCTCTTTCTTTTTTCTCATGCAATGGCATTGATTGAGGGAGTTGCAATTGAGCTGAATAGTATACTGTTTCTTTTACTGTTAGTGTTGTCATTAGTGTGTCATCTTGAGTCACATAGGCCTGTGTGAAAACGAAAGAAAAAAAAGAGTTTTTGAATTCTGTGCACTAACAGTGAAACAAATAATTGGGATTCAGGTCACTGAAAAGATAATTGAATGTAATTTTGTATGATAACTTTTGGAAATTAGCAGTCTTAGTCCCTCGAATGTCAGTAAATTATGATTTTGGTCCTTTTGATTTTTGATTAAGCATATTTGACCTTTAGTTGATTGGTGTGTGTATATATACATTTATATATATATATATATATATATATATATATATATATATATATATATTTCTATTACATATAAGAGCAAATGTGGGGACTTTTGTAGTCCTCACAATAATTTCCAATTTTTTAAAAACTTTTAAATTAATTACTTTTAGGTCCTAATCTTATTTATTTAAGTCAATTTTTTTGTTTTTTGTTTTTAAGGTCTACTTTTCAAAAGCTATCGAATCTGGGACTTTGTAGTCCTCACAATAATTTCCAATTTTTTTTAAAACTTTTTAATTAATTACTTTTAAGTCCTAATCTTATTTATTTAAGTCAATTTTTTTTTATTTTTTGCTTTTAAGGTCTACTTTTGAAAAGCTATCGAACCTCCTACCTCATTTTTCATGTTCTTTGGTTTTCTGGTTGGTGCTCGATATTCGCATTTGAGCCCAATTAATCCAGATAATTCGCACTGTATCGCGCCTATTCGGGAGGAGCGCTTCCTCCAAAGATTTTTTTCATATCCATGTTCGAACCCCTAATCCCTAATTAAGAGAGAAGCAGCTCCATCCGCTGCACAAGTTAAATTATGTATTTGTCTTAAAAGTTCATTAACTATGTATAGATTATTTATTTAAAACTAAATAACTTTAGAAAATTAGGATACATAAGTTATAAATGTCAAATTCAGGCTCCACATTTGATTTGAACTAAATAATTTCATCAAAATGGAAGTTAAAATATTAAAGGAGTGGAATGAAAATTTTGCTTTCATATAACTACCCACTTATGGGACTACAATGGGTATATGATTGTTGTTGTTGTTGTACTCACATAACTAGTATATATATATATATATATATATATATATATATATATATATATATATATATATATATATTCAGGTCATTGAAAGGATAATTGTATGTAATTTTGTATGATAACTTTTGGAAATTAGCAGTCTTAGTTCCTCGAATGTCAGTAATTATAATTTTGGTCCTTGTGATTTTTTATTAAGCACATTTCACCTTTAGTTGATTGGTGTGTGTGTGTATATAAATGGGATTCAGGTCATTGAAAGATAATAGTATGTATTTTTTATGATAACTTTTGGAAATTAGCAGTCTTAGTCCCTCGAATGTCAGTAAATTATGATTTCGATCCTTGTGATTTTTTATTAAGCACATTTGACCTTTAGTGGATTGGTGTGTGTGTGTATATATATATATATATGGGATTCGGGTCATTGAAAAGATAATTGTATGTAATTTTGTATGATAACTTTTGGAAATTAATAGTTTTAGTCCCTCGAATGTCAGTGAATTATGGTTTTGGTCCTTGTGATTTTTGATTGAGCACATTTGACCTTTAGTTGATATATATATATATATATATATATATATATATATATATATATATATATATATATATATATATATATATATATATGCACACGCGTGATCCGTTTGACTGTGGATCTTCTCAAATTTAATGAATCACTAAGTGCAAAACCGCTCGATTGTCGACCCATTACGTTAAATTTTTATTGTTACTCCATATTTGAGGATATAACTCTAATAATTATGCAATTAAGTTACTTATAAAATAATTGCAAGAATATTTAATAACCTGATAAAAACGATAAGCAAATATAATTTTCGTACCGAAGTTCCAAAAGCTAGTGTTTGCTTACGGCCATTGACGAGTATATTTCCACTTTGCCTCGTGTTGGAAGCTAATCTTCCTGCAAACTTTCATTTATCACTTATATATTCGTTATAATATGAAAACATAATAAATTAAAGCATCAATATTTAACAATCCATTTACTGTCTATTTATAATAATAATAATAATGACTAATTAACTGAGGGGATAAGTCGCTAACCTACTTATATCAGACAAGTTGACTTGTCTACTGTAATTAGTATAATTTTCGAAAATGATATCACTATGCACCAATTACTTAATTAATTATAATATATAGTTTTCACCTCATGTGTACTAGGAAAATTTATCAACAGATTTTGTACTATAGTACACTTAAGTATCTTTTTAATCTTAAAGTGAGATAGCTTGGTCACCAACCATAAAATCATCAGTTAAAGTTTTCACCTCATGTGTACTAGGAAAATTTATCAACAGATTTTGTACTATAGTACACTTAAGTATCTTTTTAATCTTAAAGTGAGACAGCTTGGTCACCAACCATAAAATCATCAGTTAAAGTTTTCACCTCATGTGTACTAGGAAAATTTATCAACAGATTTTATACTATAGTACATTTAAGTATCTTTTTTATCTTAAAGTGAGACAGCTTGGTCACCAACCATAAAATCATCGGTTTGTTGGACAATTCTCCCCAAATATTATTTATCATACTCTTTTTAGAATAAGATTTGAAAGATGTCTGAATAAAAGATTAAAGAAAAAAAACTCATCTATTGTAACAGATGATTCATCATGATTTCTGAACCTCTTTTTGCCAGTATACCCAAAATCGTTTCTTATATCACGCGAATTCAATAATTTATACATTATATAAAAAATTGTTTTAACCTAATTTGTATACAATATAATTTTTTGACAAAAGATATTCAGTTGAACTCTCTTGCCTTCATAAGTTTTGCTCTTGAGAATAGAGAACACCTCTTAGTAAAGAACGGTTTATTTCTTTAATGGTCATATATTCGACATGAATTCAAATTCATTGAGTCAATAATTTTCTCCTTAATGAAAATATTAAGTAAAGAACAAAGTCCTTTATTACATCTTCTAACAGGAAATTAAAAACCTGATCGTTGTACAGAAACATTTTCAATATTCTCTGTCAAAAGTTTAACTAAGGAATACTCAATTTTACTTGGCCATATATCGAGCACATTGGTAATGAGAAAACTTTTGTAGGAGTTGTCCACCTAGCTAGTTAGGGGAATCAAGAATTCAAAAAATAACATTCAAAAAATATATTAGAATGCCATACTAGAAATTAGAAACCTCTTTGATGTCACACTAAATGATTAAAATCTTTTTTCATATTAAGGAAATTCAATATTTTATATATTGACAAAAAAAAATTGACAGAACTATAATAGTACGACAAAAGAATTCAACTAGCAAAGCTAATTAGCCCTTGAAAATGGAGAACCTCTTAGTAAAGAGTGTTTTACCTTCTTAGCGACATATTAGACGTGAATTTAGATTAATCAAGCCGGTAAATTTCAAATATCGGATTCCAAAAGAGTAAAGAACAAATTTAATTACCTGCCAATGCATCAAGAAGAGTTGATTTGCCACAACCAGAAGGTCCCATAATAGCCAAAACTTCACCAGGTTGTGCATATCCACTGATCCCTTCAAGAATTGGTCTTCTTCCCACTTTCTTATCTGGCACTGTCACCCACAAATCCTTCCATGTTAAGTAAATACCATCTTGATCGTCAACATCATCTCCTTTAAAAGAATTAATCTTTGTGGCCATTAATGGATCACTTTCTTTCTTTTTTGATTGGTTATTTGGAACCTTAATAGAAGAATCCATGGTATAAGATCTTTCTATTTGTTGGTATTATAAGTGTATGTGTGTAGTGTGCATATATATAATATTTTGGTGATCCCTTATGTGGAGGTTGAGAGGTAGGGAAGAAAACAAAAAAAGGGAAATAGTAGTTAGAGAAGGGAGGAACTTAATTACGGCTAAGATATTTAATGATATCCTTAAAAAATAGGGAAAATTTCAGTTATAAACAATTTACGGGTCAAAATTACATATCATAGCCCATATTTTAAATTACAAACCTACAGTCCAACATTTCATGGCACAACTTGAATATTTACCTTTATACAACAATATACAACTTTATACACCTATTGTAGACAATATATACACCTTGTATAAAAGTGTACAATAATGTATAAGACTAGTATACAATATTATACAACAACATATAACTTTATACATCTACTGTAGACATATTATACAACAACATACAATATTATACAACAACATAATTTAAAAAAGATAGGCTAAAACGGGTAAATATTTTGCCATAATTGGCATACAGTGTAAAATTCCCTAAAAAAATATGCAAAATCTATGTGTTTATACAATGGATTTAAGCTATGTAAGTGGAAACAAAATAAGGGAGTTACACCATTAGGTTATCTTTACTTGTTATAATAGATAACCATTTTTACTTTAAAGATTACAAATTTCACACTGTAAGGAGACTTATTTGTAGATATCTTTTAGGTGATTTGATATTGTCTAGATTTCTTTATAGTGGGTGTTTACAATTACTATATTTAAATGACTTAATATAGTAAGAATATGTATTAATTAACCGTGATTAAATGATAGAAGTATATATAATCACATATCATAGTCTATTTGTTTGGCTGAGACTCATGATGCAGATAAGTTTTTTACCGTCATTTAGTGAGCCGCAATCTCTCTTCATTTTTAGTTTATGTGCATTAAACAACCGCTTTAAGCTCAATATGATTAATTTTAAGAAACAATGAAATAAATAATCTACATAGATTGGAAAACCCTCTCTTAATTACTTTGTTTGAGTAAAACAAGAAAAGAATTTGGCCTGGTACAACCTTTTGGAAGCGTAATTACCAAAAATTAACGAAAACAACGTCGACAAAAACACTAAAACTAATAACAAGATCAATAACAATAACAATAGTAGATAACAATGAAAAAGTAAAAAGAAAGTAACAACAATCAAAACACTTGTTGGCCGGGAATTAAGTATTCGGGCTAGTTAGCCTAAATATAGTCATACTCAGCAGTATTATATTAGGATCCTTTTATGTTTTGAGTTTTGACTGCACGTAAGGTGGTTGACCTAAAAATAACCACCTTGGGATAACTTACATACATGCCTTCATTTCGACTTAAAATAACTAAACTTGGTTAGTGACTGAAGAGGAATACCATCCGAAAAGAAAATAGTAAGGGGCCGTTTGGACATGATTTCATCTCATGATATGAAATCATGAGATGAAATCACGAGATGAAATCATGTTTGAACATGCAATTTGAATTTCTTAAGTTACAGTTTTTTTTATAAACATAAAAACCCCACAAGTTGTGAAAACCATAAAAAAAAAATCAATTCTTGTACAATCTTACCAAATGAGTAAATCATATTTCATAATAAAATTAATACGCTACTAGAAGACCTTTCTAAAAAATACAACATCAATTGATCAAACTTTAGTTCAATAAAAAGGAAAATTTAACATGAATAGTAATGTAACTACTCTTTAATATAATCCTCTCACATGGTATGAACAATCTCTTCACGTCGAGCATGCATTTCCCGGTTGGTAAACATGATTGGTAAATATATCTACCAACTTATGGATCTTTTTTTTTACAAAATATAAACGTATAGGTCAAACTTTATATTTATATTTTTTAAAATCATGCCTTTTTGGATGATTTGAGATTTCATCTCATGAGATGAAAACAGAGATGAAATAGCATGTCCAAACACTAATTTCATCTCATGATATCATCTCATGAGATGAAATTAGCGTTTGGACATGCTATTTCATCTCATGAGATGAAATCTTAAATCATCCAAAAAGGCATGATTTGGGATTCCAAATCATGATTTCAAACTTTCTAAATGTAAAAGTTGACTCAGAAGTTTATATTTTGTAAAAATAGATTCATAAGTTGGTAGATATATTTACTAATCATGTTTACCAACCATTTAGATCAAATATTAAAAGATCTATAAGTTGGTAGTATATTTATAACAAATTTACTCTTACCAACCATGTGGGAGGATTATATTAAAGAGTAGTTACACTACAACTCATGTTAATTTTCCATTTTATTGAACTAAGTTTAATCAATTGATGTTATAATTTATAGAAAGGCCTTCTAGTAACGTATTAATTTTCTTATGAACTATGACTTGCTCATCTGGTAAGATCGTATAAGAATTGGGAAAATTTTGATGGTTTTCATAACTTGTGGGGTTTTTATGTTTATAAGAAAAAATATACTTAAGAAATCCAAATTGCATATCATCTCACGATTTCATCTTATGATTCCAAATCACGTCCAAACGGCTTCTAAATATCATGGACATGTGCTATAAGTGGAAGCACTCTTTATTCTTTAACAAGAATCTTTTTAAGGGGTTTCTTTGTTGTCCAAACAATCAATCGAATATAATTTTTTTTATGGGAAAATGACCTATCAATACTAGTTAAGATCTTATATTACTAAATATAGGGATACTTTTCCTTATTTACAAAACATAACAAGTTAATTATAAAATATACCAGATTAGGATTATGCACAGACCCATGATTTTGGGCTAAACTTTAGGGATCTGATTTTGGCTGAATTCTGGATAGTAGTTACCCATTTAATTCCATCTCTTTTCAAAATATTTCTCTCTCTACAGAAATTTAGTTAATGTGATTTTCTCTCAACTTTGAGACCGCAAATTCATCCACTTCAAACTACGATTTCATCATCATCAACAAAATATACAATTCATCTTCTTCAAACCACTCTTTCACCATTCTTATTGTTCATCGTCATTTTGTGTATTAATAGTGTTTTCGATCCTATTTTCATTTGTTTGTGCGAAATAATGTGTAAAAAACAACAATGAATCTTTCTCCTCGTAAAAGCCCTAACATTGTGGCTTCAACGAGCTTTAAGAGATGACTGGAACCAAACACTGAACATTGAAGAAGAAGGATCAAGCCGAAATTGAAGGTATAAAAAAAATTGGGATTCATTTTATTTACTTTCACTGTTTGATTGTATGTATTGTGTATAGAATTTATATACTTTAGTTCTAGAATGTTTTCACAGTTGATTATGTGGATTGTGTACGTAAAGCATTGTGTATCGGTTTTTAGGTTTTTTTTGTTTGTGTGTATGAAATGTGTATAATTTTTGTTTACCTTAATATTACTATCTGATTACTGTTTTTTGAATGAAATGTGTATGAAAATCAGGTTGCACTATTTTTTTGGGGATGTGTGTGGTTACTGAGTGTATAAAATGCTTATAGATTGTGCATAAAAACTTATGTGCATCAGGAAAAAATGGTGTGTTTTGTTTATGTTTGTATGAAATGTATATAATTTGTTACTTATTACTATTTATTCATTACCTTTAGGCCATATAAGACATTAGCTAGCATATCTATGTAAAGTGTATGAAATGTGGTTTTTTACCTTTTCATGTCATGTAAGACATTAGTTAGCATATATGTGCATGTGTATTTAAGGTATATGGATTTTTTTAAAAAAAACTTTTTATGTCTTTTGACTTAATATAGAGAACTATTGAAAAAGAACTGAAAGTTGGCTCCTCAATTACTAAGTTGGCAATTCAAATTGCAACTGTAATTTCATGACTTTTTCTGTAAATTCATAAAAGGTTAACTTGAACGTGAAATTATAATTGATTAGAACTGAGTAGTTCTAGTGCTGAAATCCTGTCTTTATTTATCCACTAAAAGTTTCTCAGTTTGTTAGCACTTTATGTGCAAATGTTTTATGATTAAGAACTTGTTTTGGTTGTTTGAAATCTCTTGGTGCATTGAACTGTTGTGGAGATTGATTTGATGAACCAGATTTCGTGTTAGTAGAGAAAATCAATAGTTGAAGTGGTTATAATCTATTGTTGTCAGCTGTGTTGCTCCAGTTTGAAGTAATAGTTTTTAGACAGTTTAGCTTATAAAAATCTGCACATGTGTTCGATCAGATTAAATAATATGTATGTAATTTGTATGAAATATGATTTCCTGAAAGCTGATTCATAGTTTCATTGACATGTTTTTCAACAAGTTGCTATGATTATATTTTACTCAAGGAAACAGGCTAAGTATGGGCCAAATAATCGAGTCAGATACGTAACAACTAACTATTCTTTTCAAGTAGTGGGTTGAGTTGATCCACCAGCAGTTTAAGGATAACAATTATGATACTAATCTGATCACTCCAGATCATGATATGGCGCAAGTTATCTGTGGATTTAAGCGGCTTGCAAATATCGTTTCGCTTGGGATAAAGTCGACTATGTACTTATATCAATTAATGTAGGCAAGGAATACCATTGGGTACTAGCTGTTTTGTTTATAAAAAGCAAGTGTCTTTATGTCTGATTCATTACCTGCTGCGCACATTGCTGCGGTTACAGAAGTTATTGAGAAACTAGCAAAAATGATACCCCTCTTCTTCAACATAGACTGGAATACTGAACCGGCCTACATTGAGAAGGGCATTTGTGATTATTTGGAATATATCTTGATGGATGATTTTCCAGAACAACATCCTGAATCAAAGTATGTGTTTTAATATATGAAATATGATCTTTATGTGTTAACAGTTTTCATACATAAAAAATAAATTTCTCTTATATTTTATTTTCACTTTCTTTTCAGTAACTGTGGAGTCTATGTATTTGCATTTACTGAATATATTAGTCAAGGCCTCGTGGAAATTTCGAAGGACGATTGCTTCGATCATAGTCTTCCCCGCAGTACGTATGGTGCTCTATTGTGGCATTACGCAAGGCAAAGCGGACTGCTAGAGCTATAATGAGAGTGAAGTCATTGGAATGGTTATCAATAAATTAGGTGTGCCAAGAATTTGCAAGAAACCTATCCCGCAAATTACCGAGATCCAAAAGAAAAGTCAAAAATAGTTTATTTAGTAAACTAGTTGTAGTGTTTGATGTAAAAAGATAGTTTATTGGTGACTCATTATGCTACACTTTAATTGGATTTATCTTAGTTTTTTATTATTTTATTATTTTAATCTTGTAATTCATCTTGTTATAAATCTCTTGTTTAGTAAATTACATTTGATACATATTGGATAAAACTTGGCATCACAAGGTTGTTTATATTTTGCACTTGTTTCACACATGACTAACAGATTGTAAGTTAAATATCTATATCAAAGCAATGCAGCGGTGTGTATATAAAATGTAGTCCATATAACATGTATTAATATGCATTTATGTTTTCTTAAAATATGCATGGGTTTGTGACATATATTTTTGTGTTCATACAACAAGCAGTTTATATAGTTATACCATAGACAAATAGCTTTCATACACATCTCAATCACTTTAGTATAACACATTAGCATGTTAAATGCATTATTCATACAATATTCATACACTAATTATACAAATTTTCGGTAAACGGTAAGATTTCATTATAGGCAATTGAAACCAAAATTGTATTGTTGATAACCAAGTTTATATCAACACTCAACGTTATCATTATCAAAATTGAACCCAAGTAATAAGTTTCTACTCTCATTAAAGAAAAACACAATAACATTCTCAAATTTTAAGTTCCTTGTGGAATATTACCACAAGCTAAGTCTTCTTATTGTGCCTTTCTATACCACATTTGCTGCATGTCACCTTGATTTCTTAAATTTTTCCTCGTGGAATGATGTCATTCTTTTGTCAGCTCGTCTTTCCAATGGTCTTTTATAATCTAGTGACAATACAATCTCTTTCATTACATGTATTGATATATTCCATGTAATTTCGCATGGAAGAGTCTCAACCCGTATTGCATATGTATCGAGGAAATTCTCATTGTTGTAGTAGGCTGATGAATGGTCCTCTCCATGTTGGTACCTTATATACTATAATAACCATAGCATGCCCACAAAGTATCTCATCCAGTTCAAATCTTCCACAACTACACGTCAAAATCAATAATTTGTGGGCATGCTATATCCCATAGTTTCAAAATCAATAATTTCACCATACCTCATCTTGGAGGTAATATATAAATAAAGGCCCATCTATGGTAGATGGGAGCGCATTTTTTTTGGGCGGATTGTCCGTCTTTGGGTTGGTCTTTAATTTTTGTCCCTCAAACTGGTGGTCTTTAATATTTGTCCTTCGCTTAATACTCAGAGGTCTTGGGTTTGAATCCAGACTCAGTTAAAAAAAATTGTAAGGCCTAAGTTGAGATTCGCAGGGCAGAAATTGGAGGTCTTAAGGCAGATGTTTGCTTTTACCCAAAATTAGGCCTTAAGGTCTAACTTTTATTTGCAAAATTCCAGGATTTTTTTTTTTGGCCTCAAGACAGAGTTTGAAACCCAACTTATTCCCTGCAAATCCCAACTTATGCCTTGTGATTTTTTTTAAAAAAATTTGACTGAGCGTGGTTCGAACCCGGAACCAATGAGATTTTAGAGAAGGATAAAAATTAAAGACCACTGATTTGAGGAACAAAAATTAAAGATCACCCCTAGCGAAGGCTAATCCTGCAAATTGCCCAGCGTATTTTAGTTTAAAATTTTTCATTCAACTTAAAGCGTCTATTTTAGTTCAAATTCCATAAACAAGGACAAGGTCGATTCGATTGTCGTTTTGAGCTTTTTTTGTGTCATGAAAATGAAGCATTATTTGAAAACAGTAGGCAAGACATTATAAGGAAGTGAAGTAAGGTCGACATCTATATGTTCATCTTACATTAAATAGGTGGGCTTGAACATTGAAGTTACTCTTCGTTCATAGTGGCGGAGTCAGGATTTTCACTAAGGGGTTCAAAATATGAAAAAGTAAACACACAAAGAAGCTAAAGGAGGTTCAAGGTCTATTATATATACATAAATAATCTTAATCACGTATAAACAGTGTAATTTGTCGCCGAATGGGGTTCGGACGAAGCCCCTCGGCCTCCTCCCTCCGCCCCTGTTTGTTCAAGAAACCCCCTTTAACATAAAAAGGATGATCGCAAGATAGTTACTACTTCTATATAAACTCGACATCACATACAACAACAACAACCCAGTGAAATCCCACAATGTGGGGTCTGGGAGGGTAAAGTGTACGCAGGCCTTACTCCTACCAAGGTAGGACGGCTGTTTCCGAAAGACCCTCGACTCAATAAAAAAAAAGCATAAAAAGAGTCAGATAGGGCTAAGAGATTCAAAGCGATGTGGAAATGAAATAACGCAAACGACACAGATAGCATAGAATAATCAAAGCATATGAAATAACAGATAATAACATAAATCAGAGCACAAGAAATTATACTACGATAATACGACTACTAATAAAGCAGGATAATGAGACTATCTACTAGCCTTCTACCCTAATCTGGGTCCTCCAAACACTCCTATCTAAGGTCATGTCCTCGGTAAGTTGTAATTGCGCCATGTCGTGTCTAATTACCTCTCCCCAATACTTATTCGGCCTACCCCAACCTCGTTTGAAGCCATCCATGGCCAACCTCTCACACCTCTGCACTGGGGCATCTGTGTCTCTCCTCTTCACATGCCCAAACCATCTTAATCTCGCTTCTCGCATCTTGTCTTCCACTGAGGCCACTCCCACCTTGTCCCGAATATCCTCATTCCTAATCCTGTCACTCTTGGTGTGGCCACACATCCATCGCAACATTCTCATCTCGACAACTTTCATCTTTTGAACGTGAGAGATCTTAACTGGCCAACACTCCGCCCCATACAATATAGTCGGTCCAACCACCACTTTGTAGAAATTGTCCTTAAGTTGTGGTGGCACCTTCTTGTCATATAGCACTCCGGAAGCAAGCCTCCATTTCATCTATCCTGCCCCAATACGATGTGTGACATCATCGTCAATCTCCCCGCTACCTTGCATAATAGACCCAAGATACTTGAAACTACTTTTCTTCTGGATGGACTGGTATTGCACCCTATTTTTACCAAAGGCTAAACAAAGCACAACTTAGGGGCTCTAAAAGAATTAATTATGTACAGAGTCGCCACCTAGCATTTAAGGTATGCTAGGGTACCTATAAATTATTGATATATGCAGCTTAAAATTGTCTACGAAAATAAGTGAGAGTATAGGTAAGTGTTCAAATTATTCCAAAGGGAAGGTGTTAAGCATCCTTCAGAATCCACAAATGTGGTTCCCGGCTGAACCAATTTTAACTATACGAGGGATTGTGTAAAAAGGCTTGATTATTATTTACAAAAATATTAATAGAATTTAGACTAAAGAATAACTAACATGAATGTTTATGTAGTAAAAGGTGTAAGTATTTACATATGTATAAAAATACGTATTACATGATTATTTACAAGTAAATAAAGTGTGCAATTACAGTGACTAACAATTTTAGCTTTAAATGAATATACTATAAAGGTATTTACTTAACAATGAACGATTTTCTTTAAAAAAAAAAGATTTAAAACATATGTGATATAAAAAATTATTTAAAAAAGTCATCTGCAATTTAACAGCTTGGGTATGTGAAAAGGTATAAGGAATGGACATGAAATTAGTCTGCAACTTAAGGTGAGTTAACTAATTTAACTAGTTAAGTATATACACCTAATCAATTAATGATGAGAGTAAATTCTAAAACCTAAATATTGAAGTATGTATATAAAACTTACAAGCATAGTGGACATAAACAAAGAATTTGAAAAGCTATTTGAACTTCTTTTGGGTGTCATCTTCGGGAAGTAACTCCGGATACCTGCATAAGACTTAGTAAAAACGTCAATAATGGATAGATATTTATCAAAATGAATTAAGAAATTATAATAAATATATATATTGCGATTTAAAATATAAAAAAAACGTCTTATGTGCAGGGAAGGCCTCGAAAATCGACGAAAATTTCTTCATCGGCCAGATGTGTAGTATTTCTATACCAAGAGCAACATAATAATAATAATAATAATAATAATAATAATAATAATAATAATAATAATAATAATAATAATAACAATAATGTCAAGATATCATGAAAACTCACATGGAATACAGTCTCTTTTTATTTTACAAATAGAGATACAACAAATCCGAATAACCACCACAAATCAAATAGCACCAAATCAACCTAATGAGAAAGCTTGGTAGAGATCTTCAAAAATGGGAGAGTTAGCAAAGTTTCAAAAAGAGGAGAAGGAAGAGCAGGAATGGGTTATGGGACGAATCAGGAAAAGAAATGAAAGGTTTTTTTTTAAGTGTCAAGAAGAGAATGGGGATCAGCCCCTTTTTTCGAAAAAATGAGAAAGAGTCACCCCATTAAAATGGAAGATAAAAGTTGAAAAAAAGGAGAGAAGTGAGCATTTTTCAACCAAATCTATTCAAAAATCAAAGAAATCTCGTGAGATTGAAAACAAAAAAAAAAAGCAAAGGGAGTCAAAAAAAGGAGGAAAATAGTGGGGGCCATGGAGAAAAAGGGGGGGGAAGAAACAAATCTGGAAAAAATGAGGGGTAAAAGAATGGGAGAAAAGTCAAAAAGGGTAGGAAAAAAATAAAAGATGTAGAAAATGAGGAAGAGAGTGAGGAAGTGTAAATTTGAGTGTATAAGAATAAAGATTGTGTTGTTGAAAAGTAGGGGAGAAGGGGTAAATTTTGAGGATCAGGTGAAAAAGTCAAAAAGAAGAAACGTGTGGGGCCCGTGGAGAAGAGAGAAGGGAAAAAGAAATTATATGAGGGGTAGATGAGATCTTACCTGTACACTGAGTGATAATTCGGTAATTTGAACAAGGTGAATTTTGAAATATCTTTGAATTAATTGTGTTATTATAAACTCTCCAGGTTTTTCTGTATTAACCAACTGTATTAAAATATAACTAATATACATATAAAAATGTGAGTATTAATATGCAATTTAAAAAAATGTAAATAAAAATATGATTGATATTTGAAAATGTAATGTGGTGTAAAGAAATAAAAATGATTATTTACTAAGATATAATTGCACTGTTGTGCCGTATCTGTACAGATGACTCGGAAAAAGTAATGATTATTTAAATTAATTCAAATGACAATAAATTGATAAAAATCCTAATCTTTGTATAAATAAGGATAAGTATCAATAAATCGTATTAAAGTTTGAAAATATGTAAAAAGTTGCATTTTATGTTATTTTGTGCTGAGACGTTAATTTCGAAAAGGATGAGCCAAAATTGGGTGTCAACAACTGCCCCTCTTTGACCGGAGATGATGTAAGAGTATTTGGACAAAGAAGTTGACATCGTGGCCAATTTTGGCTCGACCGAACAAACAATCATTTTGATAAAAATATAGTCGAACTCTTATTTTCTAGTTTCTACACACCTCGAATTGCCAGGATATCACGCCACGTAACACCTTTGCTACGGCGAAGAATTTAGTGCTGGTGCATAAGATAACACCTTTGTTTTGGCGTGAATGCAGTGCTGGTGCGAAAAGTAACGCTTTTGCTTCGGCAAAAAATGCAAGTGCAAAAGATAACGCCTTTGCTTCGGCGTGAATGCAGTGCAGAAGATAACGCCTTTGTTTCGGCGTAAATGCAGATGAGGCTGTGTAGCCATGTGATATCTCCGGTTGTCTTCGGAGACTTGATGAAGATTCCTGTAAAGTTTAGGGCAAAGTCGTTAAAGGTGGTAAAGTAAGTGATGTCTTCGGGGTGTGTTCCGAGATTTGGTGCAAATCCTTTAAAGTTCAAGATAAAGTAAAGTGAATGATGTCTCCGGTTGTTTTTGGAGGTTTGATGCAAATCCTGTATAGTTCAGGATAAAGTAAAGTGAATGATGTCTCCGGTTGTCTTTGGAGACTTGATGCAAATCCTGTAAAGTTCAGGATAAAGTAAAGTAAATGATGCCTCCGGTTGTTTTCGAAGATTTGAAGCAAAACTTGTAAAGTTCAGCAAAAAGTAAAGTGAATGATGTCTCCGGTTGTCTTTGGAGATTTGGTGCAAATCCTGTAAAGTTCAGGATAAGATAAAGTAAATGATGTCTCCGGTTGTTTTCGGATATTTGATGCAAATCCTGTAAAGTTCAGGACAAAGTAAAGTGAATGATGTCTCCGGTTATCTTCAGAGATTTGGTGCAAATCCTTTAAAGTTCAGGATAAAATAAAGTGAATGATGTCTCCGGTTGTTTTCGAAGATTTGATGCAAATCCTGTAAAGTTCAGGATAAAGTAAAGTAAATGACGTCTTCGGTTGTTTTCGGAGATTTGGTGCAAATCCTGTAAAGTTCAAGATAAAATAAAGTGAATGATGTCTCCGGTTGTCTTCGGAGACTTGATGCAAATCCTTTAAAGTTCAGGATAAAGTAAAGTAAATGATGTCTCCAATTATTTTCGGAGATTTGATGCAAATCCTGTAAAGTTCAGGACAAAGTAAAGTGAATGATGTCTCCGGTTGTCTTCGGAGGTTTGGTGCAAATCCTGTAAAGTTCAGGATAAAGTAAAGTGAATGATGTCTCCGGTTGCCTTCGGAGACTTGATGCAAATCCTGTAAAGTTCAGGATAAAGTAAAGTAAGTGATGTCTCTGGTTGTTTTCGGATATTTGATGCAAATTCTGTAAAGTTCAGGACAAAATAAAGTGAATGAAGTCTCCGTGTTATATCCCGCGTTTTTGCGCATTTGAAAAATTTGGAATAATCTTGCGTTGTAGGAAATGAAGGCTATGTTCTTGTTTTATTTAATATATGTGTGATATTCATGAAAAATATTGTTGCGGAAATACGGAGGAAGGCCAAGGGCAAAATTGGAATTTTAGAAATTAGTTTCGTGAATTGCAAATAAGATTTATGACTACTTGGGCTCAATAAATAAAAAGAGAAAATGAGGCCCAAGTGTATAAGGGTGGCCGGCCATGTGCCTTGACCCAAGCCCAAATAAATAGTCATGTGACTAATTATATATATACATATTCATCCATTAGAAGATTCAAGAAACAAAACAAAACTTGAAGGCATCAAGAGAAAGGCCGTTCGGCCGAAAGCTTAGAGAAAAAAAAAATCTAGTTCTTCAACCTTCATCCAAAAATCTCGTTCTTCTTGAATCCTTAGTAAGTTCGAGACGCTCTTCGACGTGGTATAATTAGTTTAGCGAGAGGACGACGTTTGTGGCAAGTGGAAAATTGAAGAAAAAGGTAAGAATTTATTCTTTTATGTTATGGAAGAAGTAGATATGTTATAATGATTAGAATTGAATGAAAATTTTGGAATTGTAATGTGTGTGTGCATGGCCGTGTGGGTGTGTGAAAGGGGTGTGTGGCCGTGAGCTATAGGGTAGTGAAGGGAAGGTGAAATGAAATTCATTTAGTGTGTTAGTTGTGTCGTTGTGACATTTTATGACGTAAATAAAGATTTAACGATTGAAGTCGTCATTGAAATTGGTTGTATGACGTTATGGGGAATTATATGTTTTTAATATGGTTTTTATGTAACTATGAAAGTAGAATTCTAAAATGTGGATTATGGTTGTCATTCATGAACTTGGAAGAAAACAATGTGACTTTGTTGTTTTGTTGCATTTGTAGAAGCTTCGGATGGAATATGGGATTGGCGGGATTGTTTGAATCCTTGAGTATTGCTTGAAATGTTATTAAATTGTGTTTGAATAACCTTGAATTAGTAAATGAATATGAGAACGTTGATATTGGGTTGGAAGTGTGAATTTGGGATGAGAATTGTTGCATAATGTAAAAAGGAAGAACATTTATGTTAGAATGTATTTTGTTGTGATTCTTGATGTTGTTGTTATTGTTGTGGGTGTTGTTGTTGATTATGGCCGAGTTAATTCTCGGGGATGTTGAATTTATAGGGGAAATGTTGCCAAAATTTCGGTAGACAAATATGGATTTAAGTTTGAATTCTTAAAAGCTTGTAACTCATATTTGGTAACTATGACCAATTGTAGATTTTGGTGGAAACGGGAGTTGAGCTCGGACGAGCGTAGGACGCGAATAAGGTATGTAAAGCTATCCCTTTCCTTCTTTTGGCATGTCCTAGATATACTAGGTTGAGATTTGAGCCTCGGGGACAATTCTGTTCATGGAAATCCGAATTTGATTTTGGGTACTATTCATTCAATGTAATTGAATTATAATTCTTATGTTTTGTTGGAAAAATGATCAAACATCCGTAATTTTCACAAACGTAATCGGATCGCTCTGAAACTTTCATGGATGACTCCATAGAGCCTAATGTTCGTGATTCATGTCCGTCACCTCGACTTGACCCGAGGTGGGCCCACTAGCCCCGAGACTTCCTTCGTTTGTCCTATCCGACATACTTTTGTATAATGTTAAAAAGGAACTTTTGTGTATGATTCTAGCTATCAAAGAATGATGTTTTAGTGGCTTCATTATATTCTAATATATACTCTGAATTACAAATCCGACTTTAGAAATATTTTTGTGAGACAGACCCCATATGGTCCGGTTATTCAAGCTAGATTACCTAAAATTGTTGTTATATGATCATACTAAGTCTTTACCATTATTTTACATGTAAATTGCATTAGTTTCTCACTACTCCGCTCGTGCATGTTATTACGATATCGTTCGTCGGATCCTGGGCCGGTTTTGTGATCGTGCGTACTATAACATATTCGGCAATATGATGTGTTACGGTTCCCGAGACCTCGCCATAGGGCCGGGTGCCGTTTATGGAGTTATGATGTGATATGGCATATGATATGTTGTGATGATACGTTATGTTGGGGTGTGTACGGAGATTTGAAACCTTGTGGAGTATGCTGTGTTGTGGCACCTGTGTCGGAGGGTGACCACGTTCCTGAGCCTTATGCATTACTTCCTTTTATTTGTATATTATATATATAAATACCTATGTTTTCAGCACGGACCTTGACGTACTGATTCGGTATTCACTTCCTGTACCCTTTTATTTCAGTTATAGTTTGGATTTGTGTACTCTATGCTTTACATACTCAGTACATCTTTCGTACTGACCCCCTTTCTTCGGGGGCTGCGTTTCATGCCCGCAGGTACAGAGACTCGTGATCCGCTAGAGTAGGCCACACCTTTTGCCAGTACAGAGTGCTCCTTTTGATTCGGAGCCCATATTTTGGTATATATATTTGTTATGTATATATATTTCTTATTTGACTATTAGGGGTACGGCGGGGCCCTGTCCCGTCATATGTTTTCGTTTTGGTTTGTAGAGGCCTGTAGTCATATGTGGGTAATGGGTCGTGTGTGTGTTTGTTCTGTTTGTGATTTGCGGCGTAATGCGGTCCTGTTTGTTATAGCGACCATGGTGGCCCATATGTTTGTATATGTGCATATATTCGGCGATATGTTTTCCGCCGCCCCTTCTGAATTTGATATGACATTTTTGCACGTGCGACCGCTTAAGATAATATTTGCTTCCAATCTGTTTAAAAAGGATTAATGTGAAATCTGAACTAAATTGGAATATGACGAGTTAGTATGTAAGTCTGTTTGGGGTGTCCAAGTAGGGCACCAGTCGCCGCCCACGGGGCTGGGTCATGACAAAAGTGGTATCAGAGCGGTTTGTCCTCGGAATGTCTACAGGCCGTGTCTCATAGAGTCTTGTTTATCGGTGTGTTGTGCACCACATCTATAAACAAGTGGCTACAGGGCATTTAGGGTGTTACCTTTCTTTGAATCCTAGATCGTGCGATAGAGCTGTGCTATTAGGATGATTCCTTTCTGATCGGTTGTTGTGTTTTTCAAAGATGCCTCCGAAGAAGGCGACGGCTGCCCAGAAGGGCAAGGCGATGGTAGGAGAGACTAGTCAGACGCAGAGGGTTACTCGGGCTCGTGCTCAGATTATGCCCAATGTTTTGCCGCAGTCAAAGGGTTCGGCTACACCACCACAGGAGGAGCCTGGAGCGAGTCCATCATTAGCTCCAGAGACTCTAGCGCTCGAGCCTCCAGCTCCTCAGCCAGGGGCGGAGGATAGGACGTTGAGGGAGGTCGTACAGTTGTTGACGACATTGGTGGCAGGACAGGCTCGCCGACGCGGGCTGAGAGGTAATGATGATGGCAGGCGCGATAGCCTGAGGGCCCGTGATTTTCTGACATGTAGTCCCCAGGAGGACCCCCAGGACTTCATTCGGCAGATGTGGCGCTCATTGGGACTGGTCAGGGCTTCAGAGACCGAGTCCGTTGAGTTAGCCTCGCACAGATTACGAGATGTCGCGGCTAATTAGTATGAGTCCTGGGAGCTGTCCAGAGGTGAGGGTGCTCCCCCAGCTACATGGGACGAGTTTGTGGCCGCTTTTCTCCGACACTTTTTGCCCCCGGAGTTACGGAGGGCGAGGGTTGATAGATTTTTGCAGTTGCGGCAGAGGGGTCGGAGTGTTCGTGAGTATAATTTGGAGTTTGATTCTCTGGCTCGATATGCGCCTGCTATAGTAGCGGATATGGCTGATCGGATGCACCGGTACGTGATAGGGCTGAACCGCTACCTGGTTGACAGCTGTATGGCAATGACATCGCAGACTGATATGGATATCGCCCGATTACAGGCTAATGCCCAGGGGATGGAGGATCGGTATAGGGGAGAGCAGCCCAATAGAGATCGAGACAAGAGGCCGCCCAAGAGGGACAGATTAGCGGGATATTCTGGAGATTTTCGAGGCGGGCAGCCTCAGTCACAGCAGTCAGGCAGATATCCTCCTCCGTCAGGCCGGGGTACACAGTCCACGGGTAGACGATTTGATAGTGCAGGACCGTCTAGGGCCGGCCAGAGTTCCAGAGCACCAGGTTCACAGACGACCAGGGGTCCCAGCCAGTCCAGACCGCCCAGGCCCCGTTGTTCTTATTGTGGGAGATCGCACCCAGGGGAATGCTACCGAGCTACAGGAGCCTGCTTTTCTTGCGGCCGTCAGGGCCATGTTATGCGTGACTGCCCGTTGGCGAGTGGTTCTGGTGGTACAGTTCAGCTGACGGGATCAACTGCTGGTTCATCCTCTACTCCTTCAGCTATACGCCCTGCGGGGCGCGGTATGCCGGCACCGGCGGGCCGTGGCAGTGGTTCAGATTCTAGCGGTCCTTTGAACCGCATATATGCATTGGCCAGCCGTCAGGACCAGGAGGCTTCGCCAAATGTTGTTACAAGTACATTACTGGTTTTCTCTCGATCTGTATATGCATTGATTGATCCTGGTTCTACTTTATCGTATATCTCCCCGCTCGTTGCTATTAAAATTGGAATAACACCCGAACCTATAGAACCATTTGAAGTGGCTACACCGGTTGGGGGCTTTATTATAACGAGGCAGGTATATAAAGATTGTTCTGTGATTATATATGATCGTTGCACTAAAGCTGATTTGGTAGAGTTAGATATGCTGGAATTTGATGTTATTATGGGCATGGACTGGTTAGCTTCCTTCTATGCTAATGTTGACTGCCAGAAAAAGTTAGTTCGTTTCCAATTTCCCGGGGAACCAGTTATAGAGTGGTCAGGGAGTACAGCATCGCCGAGGGGTAAGTTTATTTCGTACCTCAAGGCTAAGAAGATGATTCAGAAAGGTTATATCTATCATTTGGTCCGTGTGCACGACACTAAAGCGGAGACACCTACTCTCCAATCAGTTCCAGTTGTCAATGAATTCCCGGATGTATTTCCAGACGAGCTTCCAGGTCTTCCGCCTGAACGGGAGATAGATTTCACGATAGATCTGTTGCTAGATACGCAGCCCATATCCATTCCTCCTTACAGAATGGCACCTGCATAACTAAAAGAATTGAAGGAGCAGCTGAAAGATCTACTGGACAAAGGCTTCATCAGACCCAGTACGTCACCCTGGGGAGCGCCGGTATTATTTGTAAGAAAGAAAGACGGGTCACTGCGAATGTGTATCGATTAGGCGACAGCTGAATAAGGTGACTATAAAGAATAAATATCTCCTCCCCCGGATTGATGATCTATTTGATCAGTTGCAGGGTGCTAAATATTTTTCGAAGATAGATTTGCGTTCGGGCTACCATCAGGTACGGGTACGGGAGGCAGATATTCCGAAGACTGCTTTCAGGACCCGGTACGGGCATTATGAATTCAGAGTGATGTCTTTTGGGTTTACTAATGCTCCAGCGGTATTTATGGATCTGATGAATCGGGTATTCCGGCCGTTTCTTGATATGTTCGTGATTATGTTTATTGATGATATCTTAGTTTATTCATGATCAGCAGAGGAGCATTCAGATCATTTGAGGACAGTACTTGACACACTTCGGCAACAAAAATTATATGCTAAATTCTCCAAATGTGAATTTTGGTTGACATCTGTGGCATTCTTGGGGCATATTGTCGGAGCAGATGGTATTCGGGTCGATACGCAGAAGATTGAAGCAGTACAGAATTGGCCTAGGCCTACTACACCGACAGAGGTACGCAGCTTTCTGGGTTTGGCCGGATATTATAGAAGATTTGTGGAGAATTTTGCTTCTATTGCGGCACCATTAACAAAGCTAACTCAGAAGACAGCAAAATTTCAGTGGACTGATGCCTGTGAGCGCAGTTTCCAGACGTTGAAGGAAAAACTAATTACAGCTCCAGTTTTAGCTCTTCCAGAAGGGTCAGATGGGTACGTCGTTTATTGTGATGCCTCGGGTATTGGGATAGGTTGTGTGTTAATGCAGCACGGTCGAGTCATAGCATATGCTTCCTGGCAGCTCAGACCGCATGAGAGAAATTATCACACTCATGATCTGGAATTGGTCGCGGTAATTCATACTTTGAAGATATGGCGGAATTATTTATATGGGGTTCACGTTGATATTTATACGGACCATAGCCTCCAGTATATTTTTAAACAAAAGGAGCTGAATTTGCGGCAGACAAGATGACTTGAATTATTGAAAGATTATGACGTCGATATTCTGTATCACCTTGGGAAAGCCAATATGGTAGCTGATGCACTGAGCCGCAAGTCCATGGGCTGTTTGACTGACGTGCAGCCTGATAAGAAAGAATTGGTTCGTGAGATTCATCAATTAGCCAGCCTTGGAGTCCGTTTGGCAGATTCTGTAGATACTGGGGTTTCTGTTCGAGCAGTTGCTGACTCATCAATTATGGAAGAGGTAAAGCGACGTCAGTTCGAAGATCCTATTCTGGTACAGTACAGAGATGTGGCCCTTAATAAAGAAAAGACTTCATTCGAAATTTGGCCTGAAGGGGTATTATTATATGGAGGCAGATTATGTGTACCGGACGTTGCAGGGTTACGACTAGGGTTGTTCAAAACCGACCGCTACCGATAACCCAACAGCAAAACTGGCTTATTGGCTTATTAGTATTGGGTTATCGGATTAGCGGGTGGGGAATGAATTTAAATTTTATAATTAACGGCTTATCGGTGCGGGGGACGGATTACTCAATTTTCTTATTGGGTAAACCGTTAACCCGTTAAGAATCTATTATATTTTATTATATTTTTATCCCTAAAAATATAAAATATGTATGGTAATTATAATTTCTAAACATATAAAATATGCATGGTAATTGTAATTTGTAAACTTAAAATAAGCCTCAACAGGCCAAACCCATTTAATTAATAAGACAACCCATTTAGTAAATAAGGCTGCAATAGTTGCAACAGCCCATTTAGAAAATAACCCTCATTTTACTAAAGAATAGGAACTGCTGTAATGCTGTCATTTTCCACTCAACTCATTTTCCACTCAGACGCTTAGTGCTGTCATTTTCCACTCAACTCATTTTCCACTCAGTTGAACTAATGGATTCCTAGGGTTTTTTTTTTTTTTTTGCTTTTTACACGGCGTCAAGACTGAAGAGAAGATCGCAAAATTGGGTTGCATTTGTTATTAAACCACAAGTCCACAACAACTCAGCAACTGCTAGTCTGCTACCACACGCAAGGTAAATTTCGAGTTTTTTTTTCCACTTATGATCGTAAATTCGTAATGGGTTTTCCCCTTCTGATCCATGGGGTTTCCTCTATTTTGCAACTTTTAGAATTCTCCCTAGTCAATACTCCATAAAGACACATATTTCCTAGTATTAGCAAGTAGCAACTTCAAGTTCACACCACGGTTTGATAAAATCAAAAACTACAAATCAATTTATTTGGCTCAATACATGAACTGCAAGGTCTTGTGTGATCGATTTATTTTTGCAAGAGTTTCATTTGGCTTGACTATCTGTTCATCTATTTCCAGCCCTGTGATGTAAAGTTGTTGCATTTTTTGCTCTGTTTCTATTTTCAATTTTGCTTCCACTACCATAATGTGTCTATGTTGTATTTGGATTAACAAATTCTCTATTTTTCTGTGCTATGTGTATTTTCCGTTACTATTTGTTGTGCCGATCATATTTTGCCTGTTCTAATTTTGGTTGTTTATTGAATTGTTTTTCTTATTACATGGACTCAAAGTCTTAAACTTATAACATGGCTGAAAAAAGTGATAAGGTGATAGGTGAAAGTGAGGCTTCAAATGCAGTAAGTCATGCTGAGATAACTCTGTCAACTAGTGCTAAAAAAATGAGAAAAAGGTATGTTGCTTGGGATCATTTTACAGAAGTTGAAACTTCCGAAGGTACGAAAGCAAAATGTAGCCATTGCTATAAGTTGTACTATTTTAAGTCAAGAGATGGTACGTCGACTCTTCTTGGTCATTTGTTGACATGTCCTAAACTTCCTACTCCTCTTGTTGATAAAAAATAATCAACCATAGGCTTTAAATCTATTTCGGGGGGTAGTTAAGGTGATATAGCTGCTGTCTCTTGGAAATTTGACCAAGAAGAGTGTAGGAAGGCTTTATGTCGTATGGTAATAGTTGATGAGCTTCCTTTTAGCTTTGTCGAAAAAAGAAGGTTTTAAAGAATTTATGAAAATGGCTCAACCTCATTTTTGGATCCCTTCCCGTAGTACTGTAACTAGGGACTGTTTTAATCTATTTAATGAAGAAAAGCAAAAGTTGAGGAGGTATTTTGTAGAAACCAAAAAAGAGAATTTGTATTACCACTGACACATGGACTTCTATACAAAGAATCAATTACATGTGTATCACTGCCCATTGGATCGATAGTGATTGGAACATGCGCAAGAAAATACTTAATTTTTGTCCTATTATTAGCCATAAAGGTGAAGATATGGCAAATGGTATTAGTAGGTGCTTACGTGAGTGGGGGATAAATAAGATCTTTACTGTCACAGTTGATAATGCAAGCTCAAATGATGTGACAGTAAAAGAATTGTCTAAGCAATTAACAAAAATGGGAACTAATTTGATGAACGGTAATCACCTTCACGTGAGGTGTATGGCTCATATCATGAATCTTGTTGTCCAGGATGGTTTAAAAGAATGCTCTTTGTATATTGAACGTGTTAGACATGCAATTAGATATGTTAGGCAGTCTCCTGCGAGGTTGAAAAGATTTAAAGAAAGTTGTGACGATGAACAACTCAGTTGCAAAAAATCTTTATGTTTAGACGTTCCAACTAGGTGGAATTCCACCTATCTGATGTTGAGTAGGGCTGTTGAATTTGAGAATGCATTTTCAAATTATGCTTCCCGTGAAATTGGCCTAAGACATTATCTTGAAAATTCGTATGTTGAAATTGGAATCACTGCCGGTGAACTTTTGAGTAGTGATTGGGTCCATGTGAAAAGAATTACGAGATTTCTTGAGATATTTTATCTTCTTACTTTGAAAATATCTGGATCACGTTATGTTACGTCAAATATTCATTTTCTTGAAATTTGTGCGGTTGCTGTTTATTTGAATCAATTGATGGCAAGCGAAGACACTGGTTTAAGCGATATGGCAAAAAAGATGCAAGAAAAATTTAATAAGTATTGGGGAGATCCAGCAAAAATGAATAAGATAATTTTCATTTCGTGCATTTTAGATCCTCATTACAAGCTTGAATCAGTTAGCTATGCACTTGTAAAGATATTTGGGGAAAAAGGGCCATCTATACAAGCAGAAGTAAAGAAGTACATGACTTCATTATTTAGCGAGTATGTAAAATCCAACTCAAAAGGCAACGTGCTTGCAGAATCTTCACCTTGCTCTTCACTGGACACTTCTACTTTCGGGCTTTCTAGCAGTCAAGTAAGTACCCAAAGTACAGGACTTTTAGAATCACTCATGAAAGATCTAAAGAACTATAAAACAGCGAGTGGACGTGTGGATGCTAGAACGGAGTTAGATAAATATTTTGGTGAAGAAACTGAGGATGATAGTAAAGAATTTAACATCCTAGACTGGTGGAAAATGAACTCAGCTAGATTTCCTATTCTTGCTGAGATGGCTCGTCATGTATTAGCTGTACCAGTTTCAAGTGTGGCATCTAAATCTGCATTTAGTACGGGAGGACGTCTTCCTAATTCATTTAGGAGTTCATTGACTCCTAAATTAATGCAAGCTCTAGTGTGTCTTCAAGATTGGCTTCGAAGTGAAAAATTAAAACAACCTGTTAGCGTTGAGGAAGATCTTGATAATCTCGAGCAGCTTGAACAAGGTAATAATACTTTTTATTATATTTGTTGTATATTATTGTTGTAAATGGTTTATACTTATTACATGACTCATTATGATAATTTTCTCTTCAGATTTAGCCAGCGCTGGAAAAGACCCTACTGTAGTTGACATATAGTACAAGGTGACTTTCATAATGTTCTGTTATCTTCTCGTTGTTTGTTTGAATGCACTTAAAATTTTACATATTAACAATTTTGTTTTTTATTGTAGGATACTTTCTGGTTGCTGCAATAGAAAAAGCACCAGCAGTTATGCGAAAGAAGTTATGCAAGGAAAAGCTCTTATGTACTGAAAGAAGTTGTGCAATTATGTTTTGGTTCTTGTTAGTTCTTCCAACAATGTGATGCTCTACTGAGTCTGGGGGGGCTCCTTTGCTTTTGTGATATTTTGTATTATGAACTAAGAAAAAGCACTTGCAACTGCAAGGGACAAATTAACACGTGTTGGTAACTGGTAAGTGTATAAAATTTTGAAAGTGATGATTACTTTTGCCTTTTCATTAGTATTAGAACTGCAGATTGGACATAAATTTTGCCTGATGACTTGTGCTAGACTTATAAGAGCATTTTGGTAACCCATACTTAACCGATACACCGCCCGATAACCGTCCGATAATTGTTAATTCGATACCGAACCAACCGTTATCTTATAGGTTGGCTAGCGGATTAGTACTTTTAAAAGCCGATAACCGTTAAGCCGAACCGTTAACATAATAATCCATCCGATCCGCCCGATAAGCAGCCCTAGTTACGACGGCAAATTATGGGCGAAGCGCATAATGCTCGGTATTCTGTTCATTCTGGTTCCACAAAAATGTACCACGATCTTAAATGTTTATAATGGTGGGACGGTATGAAAAGGAATATTGCAGAGCTTGTTGGCTAATGCCCAAATTGTCAGCAAGTCAAGATCGAGCATCAAAAGCCCGACGGATTATTACAGGAAATGGAAATCCCAGCTTGGAAATGGGAAATGATTAATATGGATTTCGTTGTAGGGTTTCCGCGCACTCCACGCAGGTATGATTCTATTTCGGTTATTGTGGACAGGTTGACGAAATCAGCCCATTTTCTTCCGGTCCGTACTACTTACTCGGCTGAGGATTATGCTAGATTGTATATCAACGAAATAGTAAGACTTCACGGGGTTCCTGTGTCTATTATCACCGACAGAGGAGCCCAGTTTACAGTGAATTTCTGGCGATCATTCCAGGAAGGATTGGGGACTCAGGTGAGTCTTAGTACAACATTTCATCCTCAGTCCGACGGACAGGCCGAGCGCACTATTCAGACACTGGAAGATATGTTGCGGGCCTGTGTTATTGATTTCAGAGGTAGCGGGGATGATTATTTGCCACTTATTGAATTTGCTTATAATAATAGTTATCATTCCAGTATCCAGATGGCGCCGTATGAAGCCCTATATGGTAGGAAATGCAGATCTCCGATTGGTTGGTTTGACGTGGGCGAAACTAAACTGATTGGGCCAGATGTGATTCAGCAAGCAGTTGATAAAGTGAAACTTATTCGGGAACGGTTATTGGCTACCCAGAGTAGACAGAAATCATACGTAGATAAACGACGCCGACAGTTAGAGTTCGAAATTGGCGACTGGGTATTTCTGAAGGTATCGCCTATGAAGGGTGTAATGAGATTCGGTAAAAAGGTTAAGCTTAGTCCGCGGTATATCGGGTCGTATCAGATTATTCGGAAGATAGGTGAGGTTGCCTATGAGCTAGAATTACCGTCCGATCTGGAGGCAGTACACCCGGTATTTCATGTATCCATGCTCCGTAAATGTGTTGGTGATCCTGATAGAATATTCCCAGTAGATGATATTCAGGTGACGGGGGACCTATCTTATGAAGAGCAACCCGTAGCTATTCTGGATTGTCAGGTGAGGAGGCTGCGTACCAAGGATATACCGTCTGTTAAGGTCTTATGGCGAAACAATAATAAGGAAGAAATGACCTGGGAAGCAGAGGACGAAATGAAGAAGAGATATCCTCACCTGTTTCTTGTGCCTTCAGGTAATTTAAATTCTGTTATTGTTACATTAATTAATAAATACTTCGTGTGCGTCGCCCAATAGAGAACCTCCCCTAAAACGTTGGTAAGATCTATAAGGCTAACTTAACATTCGAGGACGAATGTTCTAAAGGGGGGGGGGGGAGAATGTTATATCCCGCGTTTTTGCGCATTTGAAAAATTTAGAATAATCTTGCTTTGTAGGAAATGAAGGCTATGTTCTTGTTTTATTTAATATATGTGTGATATTCATGAAAAATATTGTTGCGAAAATACGGAGGAAGGCCAAGGGAAAATTGAAATTTTATAAATTAGTTTCGTGAATTGCAAATAAGATTTATGACTACTTGGGCTCAATAAATAAAAAGAGAAAATGAGGCCCAAGTGTATAAGGGTGGCCGGCCATGTGCCTTGGCCCAAGCCCAAATAAATAGTCATGTGACTAATTATATATATACATATTCATCCATTAGAAGGTTCAAGAAACAAAACAAAACTTGAAGGCATCAAGAGAAAGGCCATTCGGCCGAAAGCTTAGAGAAAAAAAAATTCTAGTTCTTCAACCTTCATCCAAAAATGTCGTTCTTCTTGAATCCTTAGTAAGTTCAAGACGCTTTTCGACATGGTATAATTAGTTTAGCGAGAGGACGACGTTTGTGGCAAGTGGAAAATTGAAGAAAAAGGTAAGAATTTATTCTTTTATGTTATGGAAGAAGTATATATGTTATAACGATTAGAATTGAATGAAAATTTTGGAATTGTAATGTGTGTGTGCATGACCGTGTGGGTGTGTGAAAGGGGTGTGTGGCCGTGAACTATAGGGTAGTGAAGGGAAGGTGAAATGAAATTCATTTAGTGTGTTAGATGTGTCGTTGTGACATTTATGACGTAAATAAAGGTTTAACGATTGAAGTCGGCATTGAAATTGGTTGTATGACGTTATGGGGAATTATATGTTTTTAATATGGTTTTTATGTAACTATGAAAGTAGAATTCAAAAATGTGGATTATGGTTGTCATTCATGAACTTGGAAGAAAACAATGTGACTTTGTTGTTTTGTTGCATTTGTAGAAGCTTCGGATGGAATATGGGATTGGCGGGATTGTTTGAATCCTTGAGTATTGCTTGAAATGTTATTAAATTGTGTTTGAATAACCTTGAATTAGTAAATGAATATGAGAACGTTGATATTGGGTTGGAAGTGTGAAGTTGGGATGAGAATTGTTGCATAATGTAAAAAGGAAGAACATTTATGTTAGAATGTATTTTGTTGTGATTCTTGATGTTGTTGTTATTGTTGTGGGTGTTGTTGTTGATTATGGCCAAGTTAATTCTCGGGGATGTTGAATTTATAGGGGAAATGTTGCCGAAATTTAGGTAGACAAATATGGATTTAAGTTTGAATTCTTAAAAGCTTGTAACTCATATTTGGTAACTATGACCAATTGTAGATTTTGGTGGAAACGGGAGTTGAGCTCGGACGAGCGTAGGACGCGAATAAGGTATGTAAAGCTATCCCTTTCCTTTTTTTGGCATGTCCTAGATATACTAGGTTGAGATTTGAGCCTCGGGGACAATTCTGTTCATGAAAATCCGAATTTGATTTTGGGTACTATTCATTCAATGTAATTGAACTATAATTCTTATGTTTTGTTAGAAAAATGATCAAACATCCGTAACTTTCACAAACGTAATCGGATCGCTCTGAAACTTTCATGGATGACTCCATAGAGCCTAATGTTCGTGATTCATGTACGCCACCTCGACTTGACCCGAGGTGGGCCCACTATCCCCGAGACTTCCTTCGTTTGTCCTATCCTACTTACTTTTGTATAATGTTAAAAAGGAACTTTTGTTTATGATTCTAGCTATCAAAGAATGATGTTTTAGTGGCTCCATTATATTCTAATATATACTCTGAATTACAAATTCGACTTCAGAAATATTTTTGTGAGACAGACCCCATATGGTCCGGTTATTCAAGCTAGATTACCTAAAATTGTTGTTATATGATCATACTAAGTCTTTACCATTATTTTACATGTAAATTGCATTAGTTTCTCACTACTCCGCTCGTGCATGTTATTACGATATCGTTCGCCGGATCCCGGGCCAATTTTGTGATCGTGTGTACTATAACATATTCGGCAGTATGATGTGTTACGGTTCCCGAGACCTCGCCATAGGGTCGGGTACCGTTTATGGACTTATGATGTGATATGGCATATGATATGTTCTGATGATATGATATATTGTGATGATATGTTATGTTGGGGTGTGTACGGAGATTTGAAACCTTGTGGAGTATGCTTTGTTGTGGCACCTGTGTCGGAGGGGTGACCACGTTCCTGAGCCTTATGCATGACTTCCTTTTATTTGTATATTATATATATATATATATATATATATATATATATATATATATATATATATATATATACCTATGTTTTCAGCACGGACCTTGATGTACTGATTCGATATTCACTTCTTGTACCCTTTTATTTCAGTTATAGTTTGGATTTGTGTACTCTATGCTTTACATACTCAGTACATATTTCGTACTGACCCTCTTTCTTCGGGGGCTGCGTTTCATGCCCGCAGGTACAGAGACTCGTGATCCGCCAGAGTAGGCCACACCTTTTGCCAGTACAGAGTGCTCCTTTTGATTCGGAGCCCATATTTTGGTATATATATTTGTTATGCATATATATTTCTTATTTGACTATTAGGGGTACGGCAGGGCCCTGTCCCGTCATATGTTTCCGTTTTGGTTTGTAGAGGCCTGTAGTCATATATGTGGGTAATGGGTCGTGTGTGTGTTTGTTCTGTTTGTGATTTGCGTCGTAATGCGATCCTGTTTGTTATAGCGGCCATGGTGGCCCATATGTTTGTATATGTGCATATATTCGGCGATGTGTTTTCCGCCGCCCCTTCTGACTTTGATATGACATTTTTGCACGTGCGACCGCTTAAGATAATATTTGCTTCCAATCTGTTTAAAAAGGATTAATGTGAAATCTGAACTAAATTGGAATATGACGAGTTAGTATGTAAGTCTGTTTGGGGTGTCCAAGTAGGGCACCAGTCGAGGCCCACGGGGCTGGGTCGTGACACTCCGATTGTCTTCGAAGATTTGATGCAAATCCTTAAAAGTTCAGGATAAAGTAAAGTAAATGATGTCTCCGGTTGTTTTCGGAGATTTGATACAAATCCTGTAAAGTTCAGGACAAAGTAAAGTGAGTGATGTCTCCGGTTGTCTTCGGAGATTTGGTGCAAATCATGTAAAGTTCAGGATAAAGTAAAGTGAATGATGTCTCCGGTTGTCTTCGGAGACTTGATGCAAATCTTGTAAAGTTCAGGATAAAGTAAAGTAAATAACCGGAGACTTAATGCAATTCCCGTAAAGTCCGGGGTAAAGTTGTTAAAGTAAAGTGAATGATGTCTCCGGTTGTTTTTTGGAGATTTGACGCAATTCGTGTAAAGTTCAGGATAAAGTTGTTAAAGTAAAGTGAATAATGTCTCCGATTGTTTTCGGAGACTTGATGTAATTCCTGTAAAGTTCGGGATAAAGTTGTTAAAATAAAGTGAATGATGTCTCCGGTTGTTTTCGGAGATTTGATGCAAATCCTGTAAAGTTCAGGACAAAGTAAAGTAAATGATGTCTCCGGTTGTTTTGGGAGATTTGGTGCAAATCCTGTAAAGTTCAGGATAAAGTAAAGTGAATGATGTCTCCGGTTGTCTTCGGAGACTTGATGCAAATCCTGTAAAGTTCAGGATAAAGTTGTTAAAGTAAAGTGAATGATGTCTCCGGTTGTTTTCGGAGACTTGATGCAATTCCTGTAAAGTTCGGGATAAAGCTGTTAAAGTAAAGTGAATGATGTCTCCGGTTGTTTTTGGAGACTTGATGCAATTCCTTTAAATTTGAGGATAAAGCAAAGTAAATGATGTCTCCGGTTGTTTTCGGAGACTTGATGAAATTCCTGTAAAGTTCAGGATAAAGTTGTTAAAGTAAAGTGAATGATGTCTCTGGTTGTTTTCAGAGACTTGATGCAAATCCCGTAAAGTCCGGGGTAAAGTTGTTAAAGTAAAGCAAATGATGTCTTTAGACTATGATGCCTTCGGTGTCCTGTTCTGGGGATGGACGAGCCAATGCAGTGTCCTACTGTGGGGCTGGACGATCCCGTGCCTTTTATCTCGAAATGCGCCATTAGTGGATGTCACGCCCCGAACCATGGCCTGAACGTAACACGGCACTCGGTGCCTGACTGTATGTGACCGAGCGAACCACATGGCTTGCTGAATCATCATGATACATAACATAAGCAGAATATAACGTGAATGTATGATGAGCCTTTATAAAACGTAGTAAGTCATAATACTTAATAAAATACTTGTGTAAACATAAGTGAGCCAAAATGGCTATACGACTCCAAATGTCTGACATGACATAACTGACTTGTCTAGTCTATGAAACCTCTATCATGAGTCTGACTGGAAAACATACTTACTGGGACAAGGCCCCCAACATACCTTTAGTTGCAAAGCTAAATAAAGAAATACAATGTTTAAACCCCGAATGAGATGGGGCTCACCAATAAGCTGGTACGTGCAAATCCTAATGAGCAGAAGCGTCGTCCTGTAAATCCGTACCTGCATCGTGAAATGCAGGCCCCCGGGCAATAAAAAGGGACGTCAGCACATTGAATGTACTGGTATGTAAAGAAACCGAAAGAAACAACATGAGACATGGAATAACATGATAAGAACTGAAACTGAAAACTTGGACATGAACATGATCATGAGCATGAGTACACACACACACACACACACACACACACACACACATATATATATATATATATATATATATATATATATATATATATATATATATAACATGAGCAAAACATGATAAGTAGGGAGAGCATTTCATAAACCGACACATTATATCACCACGTGGATACGTGGAGTCTGGTACCTCGCCGGACCAGCAGAGCCCCTATACCTTTCCAGGGTATAAGGTGGTAACGTGCCTGATGGATCCATTCAATGTAAAATTAAGGTATCGTCCTAACTAGGCGGAGCGATCCTTGTCCTATGGTGGCTACATAGTTTCAGGCTATCTAAGCCTTCTCGGTAATTCGTGCAACTCCCAAAAAGATGAACATAATATAATTGGCTAAGAAGCCCATGATTTTCGTGAATTAACTTGTAATCATGATTCCACGAAATAACTTGTAGCATGGTTTCGTGAATTAACTTGTACTTGTCTTGTAATCATGATTTCACGAAATAACTTGTAAACATGGTTTCATGAAATAACTTGTAAAAATAGTTTCATAAGATAACTTGTCATAGTCTTGCAAACATGTTCTTGATTCATGAGTAATAAGAATAGTTCGTAATCATATATATAATTGACGTGAAAACATGTTTGTAGCTTGCTAGATAAAATCATAAAGTTTCATGTAAACATAATGAGAACACATGAGGAAGAATTCATGATTCATGGATTAAGCTGGGGTTCCTAATAACCGTAATGGAAGATTAGGAATACAATAACGAATATAGATACAAAATTCATATACATAAATATGGGCTACCAATATGTTGGGTTTAATGCCCTAGGATTTGAACTTCATGGATTTTAAGAAACGGATCATGGGGAAGAACGTAGAAATTCCCACATGTGGATGGAAGTTCTACATACCTTAACTTCCTGCTTTTGAGCGTATCACAATGTCCTTCAATCCCTTCAACTTTAATCTATAGCAATACAGGTCATAGGGACTCTAAATTAGCAACAAAATCCATGCTTTGTTCATCTAAGCATTTTATCAAACACTTGGTGGGCATAAAGCTCCACAACCTTCATTAATGGTGTTTTCTTCACCCAATCCCCATTCTATTACTTCTAGTTGATTCTACAATCTCAATTAGATGTAATTGACATCATTCTTCATCATCCATATGAATACAACAATCCCAAGTCAACAATCCAAAAACCCTAGCATATTTCATATAATTCTCTTTATCAAACCCATTTACTATTCTCCCAAAAATTCATCAATTTACAACTATAAATGATTAGGGAGTAGAAACATTACCTTTTTGAAGTTCAATCCTCTTGAATTCGGGTTCTAGGATTTTCCATATCCAACAATAATGTTCCAATCACACTCTATGGATTTGAAGGGTTTACTTAAGTTAGAAAGGGATTTGGGACTTGGATTCAACCTAGAATTATGATAAAAACATATCTTGGAAGTTCTTGAAGTTTGAGACTTGTTTTATTTGAATTTGGATTGAGACTTGGATTCAACCTAGAATTATGATAAAAACAATTCCAGTGATTTGGACATTCCGTGCTCATTTTACGGTGGTCTGTGTCAATTTGACGGACCGTATAACTGTTTGACGGACCGTCAAAATGGACCGTATAACTGTTTGACGGACCGTCAAAATGGACCGTAAATCTGCCCAGCAAAATATCAGTTTCTGTGACCATTTTACGCTGGTCTGTGTCAATTTGACGGACCGTCAAATTGTTTTACGGCCGTCAAAATTTCCTACGGACCGTCAAATGGTTCGTAGAAATTTTCTACTCAGACTGTCTGTCGTATAATGGCCATAACGTTTTGTACATAGCTCTGTTCAAGGCCCATAATATACCGTTGGAAATCTATTTCAAAGGGATACAACTTTCATCAAGGAAGTTTTCCCAAATTCCAAATTAATAATGGGGTTATGGTCGTTGGAAGTAAGACCTTCTATAAACTCACTTGCAAACATGCCCCGTAGAGTGATTTTCAACTTTGTTTTGCCCAAAGACTCTTCTCATGTCTTGATTGGGTTTCAAACACCATTTATACTCTACTCAAATTGGGTTCATTATACCCCCATCTTATAAGACAAATCTTAACCCGAATGCACGAGGTGTTACAGTGGAATTTTTTAGGGGCCCCTCAAAAATTCTGTCCCAGTTTGGAAAAAAAAACAAAAAAAAATTCTCATACTTCCCGCGAAATGTGATGTGCCCTTGCGGAATTTTTGAAGTTTACTAAAAAATGTTGTCCCAGTTTCATGCTTTAGCGGAGAAATATGAGGATTTTTTTTATGGTGAGACCAGATGTAGATACCCTGTAGAGTTAGTAACAACACAACAACATTTGAACTATATTTACTGTGCAATATAAACAATTAAGAAAAATAGCAAAATCATGAAAACAAAAATCTAGCAAAAGTGAAAAATATTTAGTTATTTTTTTTAATAATAACAATGATTGATATAACATGCCTCGACTTCAGTTGGTACCAATAATTAGTATTGTGCATAAGAATCACCATTTTTTATCGTCCAAGATCGACTTATTGGTAATTCCTACAGCTTCAAGTGGTACCTCAGACATACCTAAGTATCGACAAGCTTTATTCGTCTTGCTTCAAGTAAAGGTTTTGAATTATACCTATCCTCATGTTTCACGTACCCTCGCTAGGAAGAAAGTCCTTTTTTCACACATATTTAGTATTTTTTTTTTAACTTTGGGATGTCTAGAGAAGTACACTCATACTCAGAAAGATGTTCAATACATGCAATTATGATACCATAAGCTTGGCCGTTATGTAAGTATCTGATAACGTCCAAATCCACTCCTCAAAGAGAAAGTGTACACGGTCGTATGTAATATAATTTACCCAACTATGAGTCGGGGTCGATCCACAGAGAATAATATGCTAGGCGATTAAGAAAGTAAGGAACTTTCACCAACTAAGCTAAAGCCAAACGATAGATAATATTTTGGTTTTTGGAGAAAATTATAACTAATGCAAAAATATAAACTAACCTAGAAAGCGAGTAAAATGATTAATGACCACAAGCATGGATAAAAAGGAAATTGCACTCAAGTAACAATCCAATGTATTTCACGATTTTACAACTAAGAGCGGGTTTATGTTAATAGATAATGATTTCTAAAATCTCATTAAAAGTCTTCCAACCAAATCAATGAATTTCACTCTAAGCTTTTCCAAGCCTTAGAGTGTGATATTGAGCACAATCAATTTAACCTCAAGTAACTATTCTCTTCCGAGCTCAAGTTATTAGATGGGTTTAATGACCCAAATTCTTGTTAATTAATCTTTCCCAACCTAGATTTCCTCTTCCGAGCTCAATCTAAGTAAATGGGTTAGTCGTAGGGTTAGCTAATCCCTCTGGAAACATTCAAGAACGAGATTAATTAAATCAACAAAGACTCATTTCAATAGCAATAAAAATCATTCAATACATAAGCATAACAAGAGTTTCAAATTAAACCAAACTTTAATCAAGAATATTTTCATAAACAAGATTCAAGTAATTGAATAGAAAGCTACACACTTAGATAATCAATACAAAGCAAGAAATTGAAGAAATGAATTAAAGGTTTAAGAAATGCTCAATCAAATCTTCAAATCTTCAACCCCAAAGTGTGGTGTAGAAACCCAGTTTCCAAACTTGATGAAAACTGCCAAAGATGTTAATGATATACCCCAAGTCTCTCTTTTGTAGCTGCCCTAATTTTTTCAAGTTCAAAAAATGACAAAATATGCCCCAGATTTCAATTTTTGCAGTTCTGCCCGTTTTTTGCAGTTTTGTCCCGGTTTTGCAAAACTGTGCAGTTTTTGTCCATTTTGGCCTCTTTTTGACTTTATTTTCGCTTGGTTTCTTCTGATCACTTCTAAATCACATAAACCTATAAAATGGAAGTAAACGATATTAAATGCACTATTTTTTTAATCAAAACATAGCAACAATCTAAGATTAAAGAAGAAATAAGTTGGTAAAATACCAACTTATCAAACTCCCAAACTTAAACTATTGCTTGTCCTCAAGCAAATCAAATTATAATTTCCTTCAAAGGACTCCATTCAAAAGTGCACCAACATCATACCAAGTCAAAAAGGTCTACTTTAAGCACAAACACATGACTTTGATTGGTACCAAACACATGACTTTGATTGGTACCAACAATTAATCCAAAACATATGAATCGCCAACTTCTTCTCAAAACTTCATTTTCATTTAAAGTGCTCAAACACCATGTTAATCAAAGTAGAAATCACGTCATGACACTAAAGCTTCAAAATTTGTCTTATTATCACAAAACAACTTTCTTTTGTTCATTCCTCTCAATTGGAAAATGGAAAAAATTCGCAACTTAAATTCTCATGTGCCATCACACTCATGAGAGAATCCCACACTTAGAAAATATAATTCAAATGAGATATCAAATAGAAAGAATTAACTCTCTCTCACACAAAGATGTTCAAATGCACACAAGTAGTACCATAAGCTTGCCCTTCACGTATTTCTCCACTAATGTAGACACACTTGGTTCAAAATCAATTAGGACTTAAACGGGTTATAATTTAGGCTTTTGGTTAAGGTAGGGCACAATTTGGGTAAAGTGACTCAAAACCTCCCTAAGCACTACAATTTTCAACATTCAAAGCACACTTCCTTTGAAATTTTTCCACTCATTTTTTTTATTTCACCACTTAGTCTTCCCATTAATCACAACTCTTTATTCTTCCTTCATTTTTCTTTTCCTTTTTTTTCTTTTTCAAAATAACAAGGAAGTTTTCAATTTTTTTCCCACCTTTTCACCTTTAAAGTAACTCCCACATAATAGTTTTTTCCAACCATCACCCCCAAACTTAGGCTTTTAGCCTATGTTTGCACTTTCAAGGAGGTAGAGTACCAAAAGATGAATCAATGAACAACAGGGTAAAGCTTGTAACATGGTTGTCAAAGAAAAGGTTAAAAGGTTCAAAAGGGGTTAACTAGGGAAAACATGCAAGGGTAGGATATTTAAGGCGCAAAAACGATCCAAGGAAGGCCTAACATCATTTTTTAAACCAAGTGTAGTCTAGGATTTCGCCTTGAAATATATTCCGGGCAAGTTCTAGACCACAAGTAATGCAAAAGAACTCACAAAAACCTCACAACATGTGGCACATGCAAACTCAAGTGAAATATGCATCCAAAAAACAATTGAACAAAATGAACTCACAAAGTCAGTCATAGCCTAAAGAGACTAATTAGTGAGAGTAAGAGTCAAAAATTGAATCTAAAAGTCACAACAAGAATCCTTACTTCAATCGTTTTTTTTTTTCAGTGGAACATTTTGCGGCCCATGGTGCGTCCCGCAAGTTGAGTTTGCGGGACTGCAGGCCAAACACATATCATGTCAGAAGGTGGCTAGTTACATAATGCGGCTTAGCATGTTGAACATGCGAAGCTGCAGTGACACCGCAAACTCTGATCCATTCATCATCATTTTTTTTTTCAAAAATCAAGAATTCATACGCCAAGGTTTAAATAAGTTGGTACCAAGCAAGCCAAAATTGGTCAAGGGGAACACCATTTTTACTCTGAAATCACCTAACTAAGAACAGAAATAAAATAATAAAAGTGACTAATCCACAACATGCCAACAAAAAAGTTTTTAAACTTTAAGCAAGTTCCATTTGTAACAACTATCCACAAAATAAGTCCGGCAAAGGCACACAATCAAATATAACCAAAATATAATGTGTTACCACATGTCACCCCCAACTAAAAATATTGCAGTGTCCTCACTCCACAATGACAAAAAAAAATTGAACAGTTTTTTTTTTGCAACTGGACAGTTCTGCAGAAACTGGACAGTTCTGCAGAAACTGGACAGTTTTGCAGAAACTGTTCAATTTTGCAAAAACTGTGCAAAACAGTCCTGTTAACAATGTTGCAATTTTCAGCAGCTACTAGTTTGGGGCTGTCCGGAAATCCGACCTGCTCAAAACAACTCCAAAAAATCTGAAACTTTGCAGATTAGTCAAAAACCATAAACTAAACTATTCTAAAAAATAAAATTTCAAAAACGATTTAAAATTTTTAAAACGATGGGTTGCCTCCCACCAAGCGCTTAAGTTACGTCGCGGCACGACAGTTATATTTACTACATTTCCCTTCATTTGGAAGATATGAATTTGCGCCCCAACTTTGAATCAAGATTCCGGTGATGCTCGTGAGGCGGTGGTAGGAAAGCAAAGAAGCCAACTCTCGGGTGTCGCATTTTGCACTTCTTGACCCGTAAGTAAGGCATGTCATTTTATCTTCTTGGCATAGCAAACTTCAAAATGAAAAACTTTGTTCTTCATCTCCAAAATTCTCCATAGGCTCGGTTAGTTCAACTTTTTCACTAACCAAGCATAATGTTGAAAAATGGTTGGAATGCGGTCTAAGGCGCGCCATTTTCAAATTCGCTCCATTTTTGACATCCTCGCCCACAAATGAACTAGAGTCCTCAAAAATTACTTTGTGAACCTTTTTATTCAACTCTAATATCATTTCTTCAATCTCGGCATCTTGCATTATTTTTGGATTGGTCAGTTGGCAATTCACCATTAGCTCATGAAAATCGATCTTGACATTTTCTTCATTGGAAACCAACTCAAAATTACAATCCATGGTCCTTTGATATTGAGCATTACATGTTTCAATCTTTGCATTCAATTCGGCCTCCAATTTCCGGATAGCAATTTCAAGTAGCTCCATCTCTTGACTTTGCTCAACATGCATTTTTAGAAATTCTTCCATCATTCGTGAAATGCCTTCACGGTGATCTCCATAGACTTCAAGTTGTTGAGCTTGATTCATTAGCCAATCTTAGCTCAAAATTTCCATTTTTTCAAGTTTTGCTTCATTGTAAGAGTTGTCCAACTCTTGTAAAAATCCATCCATGGTGAGATACACCTTTTGGACAGTTTCATCATCTCCATGTTAAACTTCTTCCCATAATTTGGTCAAGACTTGCCCATATTTTTCATTCCTCCCCATTATGCTTTTCAAAATTTCCTCAACTTCTTCTTTTTGAGAATTGGAGATTTCTTCTTCAAGATTTTGCTCTTCTTCTTCTTCAAGTTGAACCATTTCTTCAATTTCACAACTTTCGTTGTGATCACAAGAATTTTCGGGCTCATCTTTCAAATTTGAAATCTCTTCTTCAACCAATTCATTTTGAGGAGTAGACACCTCTATGACAATTGAGGAATTGGCATTCTCAAATGAATCATTCATTCTTTTCATAGCTTCTCCATTTTCTAAAACGGATTGTTGGACGAGTTTTCGCTCTTCCTCCATTTTAGCTTCTCGATCTAAGTATGTTTGGAGCATTGCCATGATGCCTTCATATCCGGTACTTTGTCCATCACTTGTCATGTCTTTGCCCCTATCAAACTCAAAAACACAACTAGCATTTTCGTTAGAACAACTTGGGAGAGGGGGAGCAAAATAATTAGGACAATCACCCCAATGTCCACCTTGACCACCACAGATATTACAAATATTCCCATCATAGGATTGAGACGGTGCACACATCTCTCTCCCGGGAGCATTTTCACGATCTTGCCAAAAGTGGGGTCCTCTAAAATATGGACATGAATCATCAAAATATGAATTGCAACCATCAAACACATTTTCATTCCAAGATGCCATAGAGACAAAAGTAAAAATAAAAGAAAAATTAAACACAAAACACACAAAAAAAATCACAAACACATTTTCACAAATATTCACAAGTTTGAACCAAAGCAAGTAAGCTAAAATCTCAAACTAACCGAAATATGCCAAATTGTTCCCCGCCAACGGCGACAAAATTAATAACGTCCAAATCCACTCCTCAAAGAGAAAGTGTACACGGTCGTATGCAATAGAATTTACCCAACTATGAGTCGGGGTCGATCCCACAAAGAACAATATGCTAGGCGATTAAGAAAGTAAGGACCTTCACCAACTAAGCTAAAGCCAAACGATAGATAATATTTTAATTTTTGGAGAAAATTATAACTAATGCAAAAATATAAACTAACCTAGAAAGCGAGTAAAATGATCAATGACCACAAGCATGGATACAAAGGAAATTGCACTCAAGTAACAATCCAATGTATTTCACGATTTTACAACTAAGAGCGGGTTTATGTTAATAGATAATGATTTCTAAAATCTCATTGAAAGTCTTCCAACCAAATCAATGAATTTCACTCTAAGCTTTTCCAAGCCTTAGAGTGTGATATTGAACACAATCAATTTAACCTCAAGTAACTATTTTCTTCCGAGCTCAAGTTATTAGATGAGTTTAATGACCCAAATTCTTGTTAATTAATCTTTCCCAACCTAGATTTCCTCTTCCGAGCTCAATCTAAGTAAATGGGTGAGTCCTACGGTTAGCTAATACCTCTGGAAACATTCAAGAACAAGATTAATTAAATCAACAAAGACCAATTTCAATAGCAATAAAAATCATTCAATACATAAGCATAACAAGAGTTTCAAATTAAACCAAACTTTAATCAAGAATATTTTCATAAACAAGATTCAAGTAATGGAATAGAAAGATACACACTTAGATAATCAATACAAAGCAAGAAATTGAAGAAATGAATTAAAGGTTTAAGAAATGCTCAATCAAATCTTCAAATCTTCAACCCCAAAGTGTGGTGTAGAAATCTAGTCTCCAAACTTGATGAAAACTGCCAAAGATGTTAATGATATACCCCAAGTCTCTCTTTTGTAGCTGCCCTAATTTTTCCAAGTTCAAAAAATGACAAAATATGCCCCAGATTTCAGTTTTTGCAGTTCTGCCCGTTTTTTGCAGTTTTGTCCCGGTTTTCCAAAACTGTGCAGTTTTTGTTCCATTTTGTCCTCCTTTTGACTTTATTTTCGCTTGGTTTCTTCCGATCACTTCTAAATCACATAAACCTATAAAATGGAAGTAAACGACATTAAATGCACTATTTTTTTAATCAAAACATAGCAACAATCTAAGATTAAAGAAGAAATAAGTTGGTAAAATACCAACTTATCAGTATCCACTAATGTGAGAACCCCTAGCATAGAATCACATAGGGCTTGTTATGGGTTTGCAATGTAGGCTTGGTAAAAGGGGAGGATATCATTTGGGTAAGGAGTGATTAATCCTTCCCTGAGCGTTGCACTATGGTTGTGCTTTGTATTTGTGTGCTCTGACATTGATCTGCTTCGTTTAGTGTCCCTTCCTTTTGTACTTGTGCGATTTCTTTTGCAAGTTGGAGCTTTTTTTTTTGTTTTTTTTTGGGAGTTCGGTATTGTATGCCCGAGACTCTGTGGGGATTAAGAGAATTGACCTGGGTTGTATGCTCGAAGTCTTGATGCTAATTCCAGGTTGTATGCCGGAGTGTGAAAAATAAAAAGGAATAACGGGTTGTATGTCCGAGATCCCGAATGACTTAGTTTTTTTTTTGGGCTCCTTCTTGCTTTGGAGGTCGTTCTTAGCCTTTGTTTTTTCTGAGACTGTTGAATCCCTTTTTTTTTTAATTGGAAGTTCAGCTCGGATCTCTATCCGCGGTTGCACGTTTTTAGTTCGCTCAGGGAGGTCGAGCCAAGAGAGGGATAGTGCGTGTAAGCACTCTGAAATGGTATAGGCTTATAATGTGGTTGCCAAAGAAAAGGCTTTAGGATCAAAGCGGAAATGCTAGGGACAATGTCATTTGGTAGGCTAGAAAGGCTCAAACGGGTCAAAGAAGGCCTACGATCATTTCCTATACCAAGTGTTACTCATAATTTATCCTGAGCAGACATTCAGGCCAAGTTCTAGATCACAATGCAATGCAATTGAACGCTATCTAAAGTTCACCTCACAATGCACATGAAACAATGAGGTTAGTTTTGTTCTTGTCTTACAAGCATGAAAGAAATTTTTTCAAGTGTCACTTAAAGTGTGAACGAGAGGTACCAAAAGAATCTATAGCTTACCACAAAGTCAGTCTAGTCCATCATGTTGATTGTTATTTGTTTCTTTCCGATACACATTCCTAACTGTGTTAGTACCAACCAAGTCAAAGATATGAATCTAATTTTTTTTTTGGTATTTTTTGAATAAGGGGTACCGAACCCAAGAAGGGTTGCCTACGTATCTCATCTTTGATGAGAATCAGGTGCGCGTAGTTCGTTCAAATAGGGTATAAAATGCATGATTAAGGAAAAAATATGGTAAATAAAACTTGTTAGTCAAAAAAGGACACTGATAAAGTGTATGAAAAAAATAGTAGATATGTACTTAAACAAATAAGGGAACAAGGGGAAGGGTATGCATAACGATTAAAATAAATACAGGCAAATAAAATAATAAACAAATACTCAAATAAAAACAAAATCCCTTAAATAACAAATTGAGTCCATGTGGTTAGAACCTCTTTCTCCCCAGCAGAGTCGCTGTTGACACCCAATTTTGTCCCGCCTCTCCTCCGAAATACCTATTTCGCGCTTCTAATATTTTTGGAAAAAATAAAAATATATATATTATGTTTACTATAATTATTAGCCTCTTATCAATACCGCTATTGCATTATTCTATTAATTATTCTTATTACTATTACCGCATTTTTATTATTATTATTAGTATTATTATTATTATCATTATTATTTATTACTATTATTACAAATTCATAATTTTTTATCATTTCGGCATTTTACCAGCTTACGCGCACGCATCGCATTTATCTTTGTATAATTAAATAATAGTATTTATCTTACTGTGGATTTTCGGAATATTATTACACGGCTATTACAACGCCATTTTTTATCTGAGCATTAATGTTTGCGCATTTCATGTCGATCAATATTTTAACACAAGTTATTTAAATAGGTCTCTTATTCAAATTTAGAAGCCGAACTATTTCTTGCACTCAGTTCGTGATTTGACTTACCGGACCCCAAATCAAAGTCCGATTAATCTCTAATATTTTTGGACTAGTCCACACCTCTTATCTCAATTTTTAGAATAATTCGTGTTTTAATTTATTAGCCTATTCTCTTAATACCCGGTCTAAAAAGAATTAACCCAGTCCATTTATGGACTGGGTCTGACCCATTTCGCACAAAATAAGGGTTTCCCCTAACCTCTCATCTTCTTCCGCCTCTTCGTTTCCTCTTCTTCCTTCCGCCTCTCTTCCTCTTCCCCCCAAAAAACCCTAGCGCCGCCCCTCCTTTTCCCTCTTCCATCACCGCCATCTCCACCACACCCATACCCCCTTCGTGACTCCCACTTCATCACCGACACCTCTGACACACCCCACGCCGCACCACACCTGTCTCCGCCATCATCATCTCCACTCGCTACTGTCACTCCCACGATTACCTCTGTCCTCCACTTCACCTTGTCGTTCCCCACTTCTCTCTTTCATCGTCATCGTCTCCCCCACGACGCCTCCACTACACCATGCGTCTGACACCATCACGCCACTGCTACACCCATGCCTCTCCGACATCCCACTCAACCTTGTCCCCCCGCTCTTCTCTCTTTCCTCACTCATCTTTTTTTCGTAGCAAACCCTAATTGTTCTTATAAATACTCAATTTTAGGTTCCATTTGGGGAGGCTGGGCGGGAGAGGCGAAACCCCCTAGAATCTGAGGTTCTTTTTTATATATTGGTAAATCCCCCAAGAATCGATTTTAGATCGGTGAAAGCCCCAAAGAAACTGGAGTATTTTTCGATCCCTCAAGAACTAGGTCCTCTTTTTCAGTCACAAAAATTCCCAAAATATTGAATTCTTCAACTTCGAATACCTCTAAAAATACCAGTCCCTAATCGTACGAGGTTCCCTGTAAAATATCAGTTTTCCATTTTCTAGATATTGTCTCAAGCATTAAATTCTCTTCTGTTTTGCTTTAATATTTGTTTGAATTCGAGCGCGTGCAAATTCAGATTTAGTGGTGTTCGAGGATAAATCGAGACTCCGCGCCTCATTTCGCTGCACCCGGAGAAGGTAATTCCCCTTTTCTATTTGTTTTCACATCCTTCAGTTGCTATTCTATATGCTGTTTGGTTAGAGTTGGTTAGCTTGTTTAATGGATAAGTCTGTTTGTATGTGGACATCAGTTCGTATTTAATCAATCCTGCATGATGGTTTAGTCGCCAAGTTAGTTCTTTTTATGCCATCGGATATGTTGGACATAGGAGTTTGATTTTAGTTTGGTTCAAAAATGTGTGAGTTGTGTTGTTCCTATCTAATTCAAGTTGCTTTAATCATTTTTTCATATGAAAGCTTAATATGTGTGAGCCTGTTCATGTTATCAGCATAAATATTTTCTCTTCTTCTAATACTTTAGTTTCAGTTTGATAATAGAATTTGTCTAGGCATCTCGGCTTGATCTAATTTTCATGGCCCTATAGACCATTTTAACCTGATCCTCTATGCTCGACCTACCTGCAACAGTTAGCTATATTAAAGTTGAATTGGTTGATTAGTATAGCATGTTAGATCAACTGCCTTAAGTGACCTTTAAATCGGTATTATATTGAGTAAGCATTCCATGCTGATTAATTTTGGTTGTCATAACAAGGTTGGTCATTCCATAATGAAGATTAGATGTTGGTTGGTTTCAAATTATGTTGGCAGAACCTGCATCAGTTTAGTAATATTTTGTTAGTAGGTGCAATATTGTGGTTTGTGATTTTACTATTGATTCAATTGTATGCAAGCACATTCATCCGTTGGTATAGTTAAATGACTTTATGTTAATATAAGTATATATATGGTTAGCTTTGCTGGTTTAGAATGATGTTTGCTTCAGTTCAAAGTCAGTAAACTTCATATCCTTTATCTTCCAGTCCTGATATGTAATCTGTTTCTATACTTAACTTGCTGTTTAGCTCAATATATCCCTAGGGTGTGTTTAAATGTGTAGAGAATGTAGTTTCACTGTCCTGCTTAATTACTTGTTGTCGGCTTGCCTGCATTATATGTTAGTTCAGTTTAAGACATGTTTAGATGCTCTTGATTAATGTGTAGTTTACTTTTTGTTTAAGCCATCCTGTTGGTTTAAATATATACGAATGCATTGTGTAATTTGTCCTTGTTAAGCATATATCCTATGTTATTGAATGATCTGAAGTAGAATTCAGATATATATTTGGATCTGATTATCAGTATGTGGTGGTCTAGTTTAAGCTATTGTTTGCTTGAGTATTGGTTCTGTTAGTCTATTATTAGAGTGGATATGATGCTGTGATTGGTGTGATGAAGTATAGAAGCTGATATTTATTATGGTAATGTTTTCTTAACCCAAGATTATCCTTTATGTCTCAAGCATATACTCATGTACCCCTCATCCCTCAAGTGGCTAAAGTCGGGCAGATCTGGTCCATTCCCTTGTTATTTTGGTTTTGGTTCCCACGCCATCATGAGTAGTTTTGTTCTGGGTTAACTACTTAGTTTGTTTGCTTAATGTTGCAGGTGGTAAGAAACTTGTGTTCAGTTATTTAGGTTGTTTTTGTTTAGTATGTCAGTTGGTTAAAAGCTATACTTAGCCCTTTTAGTTTGTTTTGCTTAGTAGTGTAACTGGTATGAAGCCATGTTTAGTTATTGAATCTGCATCTTATATTGTTTAGCCACATTCATCGATTAGATACTAACCCTTTTGTTTTATTTTGTTGCATGACCATCGCGTACGAGTTTCGAGAGACTCGTCTTCCGCATTCGATGTTGGGCCAAGGCCCAACGAAATGTGATTTCCCTCTCTGTCCAGCCTCTTGTCCACAGACCAAAATATGTGGGCTGAGCTCATTTCCATCAGCAGAATCCGTAGCAGTTGGGCCTTAAAACGGGCTGATCCATTTAATTCCCGCCCCCTTTTTTTATCTTATTCTACTTTATGTATTGGATTTGTATTATTCGACTAACCCCTTTACTTTTTTTTAACTTAGATGAACTCTAGTAAATTAGTGGTTTAGTTTAGCATGATGGGTAGTTGACTTAGAAAAGAAACTAGTAATTAATACTTTAAGTCTCATTCTTCTCTATATATGGTAAAACTATTTATAGTATTTACAACATTTATTTTTATTTGGAGTAATTAGCATGACTACATACTTTGAGTTAAAAGAGTTATAATCTATGCTTGCTATCTTTAAAAAAAATTAAAATATCATTAACATGCTAATATAAACTCAAAGTATATTCTATAAACATTTCTTAAGCTTCATTGAATCATATATTATTCTTTAGCCAAATAACACCAAGCAAAGTTAAAAGGGAGGAAAATTCTATCACCTTTTTCTATTTATAAAATAAGTTTAGATTTGCTACATAAGCGTAATTTTTATTCCCATTTTAAATTGGCTAGGTTTTTTATTAAAAACTTCTATTTATATGCAAGTCATTGCATGTTGCAAGTCTCATTTTTAAAACAACATTATTATTTAAAGCTTAGCAATATTTATAGCTTATTTTAAACAACATTTAAAATCTCTTTTTTTGTTTTTTGCAAATTATTTCACAAATCATATCTAAATTGCATTATCATATTTTTTTCTTCAAGATCTTAACAACCCTGTTTTATTTTAAAATAGCCTTTAAAGTTCTCTTTTTATACAAAATATTACATTTTTTTCGTAAATCTTATTTTGACATTGTTTTCCTCCAAAACTTTTCATTTTATATAATTTAAGCACTGTGTTTTTTTAATTAACCTAAGTTTGGTCGGATAACCGTAAGTTGACGGATTCTAAAGGATGCCTAACCCCTTCCCTTTAGGATAATATAGAGCCCTTACCTAGAATCACACTGGTTAAGCAGACTATTAACGGAGGTTTAGTTTTAACTTTACCTTAGTTAATCTCTAGGTGTCCTAATTCACCATTAAATTAATTAGGTGGCGACTCCTCAAATAAAATAAATAGGAATCACCAATACGTCATACTCCTTAATCTATCCGGTTAAAATGGGGTGTGACAGCTTGGCGACTCTGCTGGGGACTTTAGGCTCTAACCATAACAGACTTAGGTTAATAGTTTGTTGGATATTTTGTTTGTTTTTCTTTTTGCCTTTATTACTGCTTTTTCCTTATGTGCTTTTGGTTGTTTTTATTTTATTCCTTATGTAAATATTGATGTTATTGCTTTCCTTAAATTGGCATTCCGCTCATATTTCTTCTACTCCTGGAAAACTCACACATATTCACACACTTAAAGCGGCTTCGCAGTTTGCGCCCGTGCACTACTAAATTACCCCTTTAGTTGGATTGGTCTTGTGGATTTAGTCGATCGGCGGTGCAGTCGACGGCCACGGACTTTCCACTTCCAAGTTGTCCGCTTGGGGGAGCCTTGTGTCATAGGAAAACCATTCTTAGTCTACCTAGGGTAGAGCGAAACCAAAACCTTGTAAGGACATGCATCATTTTAAACCTAGGAAGCTTAATACCCTTGGTGTATTAAGTTCATTAGTCAACCTTACCAAATGTCCAAATGAGTCTATGACTCTAAGTGACACTACTCACTATCTATGTGCATTATTTGAAGGATAAATATGTGGAATATGTGGACCTAATACTCTATAGATAAATATTTCAAGGAAACTGACATTTTGTTGCAGGTTGCCGTGGAGCATTAATTAATGCCGGAGGTTGAAGACAACCAAAGGAAATTAGTGAAGTTGAAGTATTAGATATCTTAGGTTGATTTTGAGATGTATTATTGGCATGTAATAATTTTTATTCTTGCAAATTACTTTTAGGAGGAGTTGTGGAATGATACATAAAAGACATGATTGTCCTTCAAATATTCGTTAGGCCTACCTCTGGCATAAAGAGGTCCCTTGCATTATAAAACGCGATGTATTATGTGCAATAATGTGTTTATATGCAATAATATGTCCTTACCGTATACTGACTCATTTTCTTTTTTTCTTTTTCTTGTTTTATCTTTTTTCTTTTTAAAAATTATTTTCAAAATAAAAGGTTGACTTGTGCTAAAGGGGAACTGGCGGAGCATCCATATTTCACACGGTCTAGAGCCAAGAAATCAGACTCTGACTCATCACTAATCATCTGGTTAACTAAAAAGACTCGTTCTAAAATGGATCAAAGTTTGATCAATGCAACCACTTCATCTGAGCCATCTCTTAGTTTGCCGATCACGAGTGATCCCACATCTTCTAATCAACCAGAAACACATTTGGAGATCATTGCTCGTTTGGAGCGACGAGTTGCTGAATTAAGTCACATGGTACTTCACAACCGGTCATTTTCTCAAACGCCACCACATATGACTCCATCTCATGGGGTTCGTCAAACTTTGCCTGTGCCACATCCATTCCCAAATTTGGACGAATTTAACCAAGCAAATTATTTCACCACTTCTCAGCCAGTTCGTTCCGAACACCTCACTCAAAATGCTCCCTTTTTATTTACAACCACCTCTTCAAAAGCTCAATTCATACCGCCAGCACATGACACACATCAAGTTCCGCCGGTGTATACTTATACCACAGCTCCACCCATGACACAGATTCAAGGACAATGTCGCACAGATGTTGATCATTATGTCGAAGTTGAAAATGAGGCACGGTCAGTTAATGATGAAATGATAAATAGAAAGCTCAAAAGTTTGGAAGATGCCATGAGAAGTTTGCGTGGACTTGGTAGTAACCAAAGCGTGAGATATGAAGAATTATGTGCATTTCCTGAGGTAGAATTGCCACCAGGTTACAAGATTCCAAAATTTGAGAAGTTTGATGGGTCGGGGAACCCTTTCTTCCATTTGAAGGTCTATTGTGAAAAGTTGATTGGTGTGGGGAAGAATGAAGGGATAAGAGTCAAACTATTCAATCAGAGTTTGAGTGGAAAAGCCTTGGAGTGGTATTCTAAGCAAGATACCACCAAATGGCGTACTTGGGATGATTTGGCAAATGCTTTTGTGGATCACTACAAGTTTCATGTTGAGATCGCTCCTGACAGAATCTCAATTACAAAGTTGAAGAAAAAGTTCACCGAATCATTTCGAGAATATGCTATACGGTGGAGGGAAGAAGCATCTAGGGTACACCCACCCATGGAGGAGACAGAAATGGTTACTTTCTTCATTCAAGCACTAGAACCGGAATACTATGAACGTTTGGTGACAATGAGTGGAAAAACTTTTGCAGAAGTGATCAAAGCTGGGGACATGATCGAAGATGGCATTAAGACAGGGAGAATAACAAGTCTAGCAGCTTTGCAGTCTACCAGTAGGGCTATACAAACTGGTACTCTCGGAAATGGAAAGAAAAAAGAGAAAGAAGCAGCATCGGTGATGGCCTTGGGAAACACATCATACCGCCATCAACGACCACCGCGATACCAGCCTAACGCTCACCACTCACAATATTTCCAATATTCTCCACATCCCTATGACCAAGCTTTGTCATCTTACCAACCTCAATCACCACAAATATCCTACCCTGTTTACAACACACAACCAGCATATCGAGCTCCACGACCACCAACATATCCAGCTCCACCATCACAACCTCATCATCCAAACAATGCATCCGCACCTCGCCCAAATAAACCGTTTCGCAATTTCACACCATTGGGAGAACCACTGAGCGTTGTTTTCGAAAGACTGCAAGCTTCAGGCTTAGTATATCCCGTGGAAGGTAGAATTCCAGATCCATTACCCAGAAGCTTTGATCCCACTAAAACATGTGCATATCATTCGGGGGTAAAAGGCCATTCCACTGATCGTTGTTACGCATTGAAGCATAAGGTTGAGGATCTTATTGAAGCAAAACAGATCACGGTCAAACCACCAACACCAAATGTGGTTAACAATCCACTCCCGATCCATGATGGGGCCACGATAAATATGATTGGAATAGATGAAAATGTTGACGACCCAGCCGAATTTATAGTGCCTGTGGATCGTGTGGAGGATCATGATTTTGTAGCCGTTGCTTCTCCGGCTGTAGTGATAAGGGGTTGTGTGCCTGTCGAGATATTAGGAGCTTCATCAACGCCTGTGGAAGTAGTTCGAGCACCAAATCAGTTGCCAGTGCTCGATACAAAAGCCGTACCATGGAATTATCAACAAACTGTGATGGAATGTCGAGGAAAGGACACGATCACTGACAAGGTTAAGACGTCAGGAATGACAAGGTCTGGGAGGTGCTATTCTCCAGAAGAACTAGTTAGATTGGGGCAACTTAAGGAAACCAACGTACCTCCCAAAGGGGTCGTGAATGAATTCGAAGCAGAAGAATTTCTGAGGAAAATTAAAGCTAGTGAGTACTCAGTTGTGGATCAGTTGAAAAAGACCAATGCTCAAATTCCTATTCTCTCTTTGCTTTTGAGTTCAGATATGCACAGAAATGCACTGTTGAGGATTTTGAATGAAGCATATGTTCCAAGCGAAACAACTAGTGAGGCGTTAGCTGGGATGATTGAGCGCGTGCTTGACAGTCATCGAATCAGCTTCGATAATGAAGAATTGCCGCCGGAAGGATGCATGCATAACAAAGCACTCCATATAACTGTCAAGTGTCGTAACATGTTTGTGGCTAAGGTATTAGTTGATGGGGGTTCTGGACTCAACATCTGTCCATTAACAAGTCTGAAGAAGATCGGATATAATGTTAGCGAGCTCAAGACCAGTGATATGAATATTCGAGCATTTGATGGGGCTCCAAGGCGTCCTATTGGGGAAATAGAGTTGAAAGTGTTGATTGGCCCTGTTGAATTCATTATGGACTTTCAAGTACTTGATATTTCCACGTCATACAATATGCTGTTAGGTAGGCCGTGGATTCATCTGGCTGGGGCTGTACCATCTACTTTGCACCAAACTGTCAAATTCGAGTGGGATCAACAACAAATATGTATACATGGAGAAGGAGACACGTCTTTCTATATAGAGCAATCCACTCCATTCATCGAGGCAGAAGGAGGTTTCGACGGAGCAGCTTACCACGCTTGGGAGGTTGTGAATGTCACTAAAGAGAGTGAAGTGTGTCAAACTCAAGAATTCAAAAGATCATGCGCCGCAATTATGGTTGCAAAAGAAATGGTGAGAAATGGGTACCAACCTGGATTTGGGCTAGGGAAAACACTAAATGGGCGGGTTGAGCCAGTCGTTCTCCCTACGCAACAGTTTACATTCGGTTTGGGATATGAGCCAACTGAGGAAGAAGTGAAGAAAGCACGAAAAAATAAAATGAAGGAGATTGCATTGCCAAAACCTATTCCTACCATTGATCAAACTTTCTCAAAACCTTCAGATCTGATTGTTGAAGTTGCCTATGATGATATCGTGGAGGGAGTCAAGAACCTGTTCGTGGAAGATGAAGATGATCATGCTGCGATAATCAAAGACTTTGCTGAAATATTGACTTTATAGGCTGCTGAGCCAGGACCTGAGTTGCAAAATTGAACTTCTATCTTAGCCCCGGTTCGTCGGGAGTTTCAGTATTTTCAGTTTAAATTTCCTTTTGTAGTAGGCCGGAGGCATCAACTAGAACATTTAGTTCCTTTTGTCATGTTGCCTCTATGTTTTGTTACGGCCTTTTTAAATTAAGATTCTGTCATTTTGTTTATAACGAACTACGTTTGGCCTGACTTCCTGTTGGATACGTAGGCAGCCCACATCGCAGCCCACATCGGGTTCGGCCACTTTTTCAAAATATTTCAGTGTTTTGTTGTATGGGTGGAACTACGTGTGGCCTGATTTCCTTTCGGATACGTAGGCAACCCATATCGGGTTCGGCCCCCCCTTTATTAAAAAAAAAAAACAAAAATTCAAAAGTCTTTATTTTTACCACGAACTACGTCTGGCCTGATTCCTTTGGGATACGTAGGCAACCCGAGGCGGGTTCGGCCCTTTTATCTTAAAATTTTTATCTTCATTTTGTCCAAACATTTTGGTTCCTATAAAATACATAAGGATTTTTATACAAGACTTGGTCTTCCCACCACTTAAATTCATGTGTCTTAGTATCTTGAAACTGGGACAAATTTTTGAAATCGGTCAAATCACTTTCAAAAAATTTTCATTACAATTTTCTCACTTTTCGATCGTTTAGAACCAAGCGTTTCCAGGACTTGAAACTGGGACAAATTTCGAAGTCGGTCAAATCACTTTCGAAAACTTTCATTATAAGTTCTTATTTTTCAATTGTCCAGAATCAAGCATCTCTAAGACTGAAACTGGGACAAATTTTTAGAAGTAGCATAAAAGTGGTCTTAAACAAGTCCATCCATATTTCTAAAATGTGAATAAATTCAAAAATCGAGTCTTCTTAATCACGTTACATGTTAGAGCCACTAAGTATTTCCTTTCAAAGTCATCCAAATCTCATTACTTTTATTTTCAAAATACATTTTTTTTTTTTATAACTGAAACTCCCCGGCAAAGCAAGATATGTGGTGAGACATCGAAGAACGTGGACGCGACCGAGACAAAAGTCAATTCAAGGGCCAAGTTCCCCGACATGCACAAGTCAACCAATTTTCTTTTAAACTCACAATTTTTCTTTGTTGAGACAGGTCCAATTAACATGAACACGGTGCATGTATTAAATTATGGGCGTGATCAAAAAGTTAACTTTCTTCAAAATGCAAATACTCTTCAGCGTGGATGCAAAGGTAGCTTATGCCGAACGGTGGGCGTCGTTCCACTCATCACGAAATTTCAATTGCAACAGTAGACACAAGTTCGTCTTCTCAACCAAGGGCTGTAAGTATAATTCTTTTAGACCCAGCTATTGATTCTTATCACTAACAGTTGTTTTAGCTCGTGACATTCATCGATGGATCGAATACATATAATCATGGACACTGACCTTGATCACCTGTTATTGGTTAGAATTCCTCAATTTCGTCATCACTTCATACATGTTCAAATCATTATCAAATTCTTTTAGAATGAAGTGTGTTAATAAGATAACAAGATCGAAATATTGCATCGTATATCAAATTGTGGGGGTTAATTATATATTTAACTTCCGTCACAACGGGACATGGATTAAGATGTGGATATCTTTTTACAATACTATTTCTAAAGTGGACGTGGATTTACATTTACATTGTGGATGCGAGCATGGAAGTGGAAATAGAATTATATTACAAAAAAAATATACATATAATTGTAGAAAGTGGATACAGATTTATGTTTTTGAAAGTAAAAGTGAATTTATTTTTGCGCCGTGTAATGCAGACGTGAAAGTAGATGTAAATTTACTGTTGTACCGTATAATACGGACGTCAAAGTCGACGTGGATTTATATTTTGTACCGTGAAATGCGGACGTAGATTTATATTTTGAACTGTGAAAGTGAACTTGGATTTATTTTTCTGCACCCTGAAAGTGGATGTGGATTTACATTTTTTGCACCATGGGAAGTGGACATGATATAGGCACCCACCTTAAAATGCGGGTATTTCCAAATTCAAATTAGGCACCCACCTTAGAATGCGGGTATGTCAATTTTCAATTTAGGCACCCACCTTAGAATGCGGGTATTTCAAAATTTAATTTGGGCACCCACCTTAGAATGCGGGTATGTCAATTTTCAATTTTAGGCACCCACCTTAGAATGCGGGTATGTCAATTTCAATCTAGGCACCCACCTTAGAATGCGGGTATGTCAATTTCAATCCAGGCACCCACCTTAGAATGCGGGTATGTCAATTTTCAATTTAGGCACCCACCTTAGAATGCGGGTATTTCAAAATTTAATTTGGGCACCCACCTTAGAATGCGGGTATGTATATCTTCAATCCAGGCACCCACCTTAGAATGCGGGTATTTCAATGTTCAAATTAGGCACCCACCTTAGAATGCGGGTATGCCAATTTTCAATTTAGGCGCCCACCTTAGAATGCGGGTATTTCAATGTTCAGTTCAGGCACCCACCTCCGAATGCGGGTATCTTATATTTCAAGTTCAGGCACCCACCTCCGAATGCGGGTATCTTATATTTCAGTTCAGGCACCCACCTCCGAATGCGGGTATCTTATATTTCAGTTCAGGCACCCACCTCCGAATGCGGGTATCTTATATTTCAGTTCAGGCACCCACCTCAGAATGCGGGTATTTTCAAATTCAATTTAGGGGTATTTCAAATTCAATTTTGGATTTAGCTCTCGTTAAAGTGGATCTCAATATCGACTCAATTGGAAGCCGTAAATTTAATTCATCTCCAAAGTATATTGTGGATTCAACTTTCGAAACAGGGGTTACAAGTGTAAACTTTTCCAACCCTGTCTTATTTACACATATTATTTCTTTATTGCTAACAATTGTTTTGTAGCTTGTGGCTTTTGACAATATCAAAGTTGGCATCACACATCAACTCGTGGAACTTTTTCTTCAGCAGCGAACTGGGGCAATTTGTCGGGAAGGATAATCAGACTTCCCGACACGGGTCAAAGATCTACCTCGAACATTCGTCTCTAATTACAAGTATTCTCTTGCGTTCCAACAATTCAATTTTCAGAATTCTCAAGTTTCTATCACAATACCCAGTGTTATCATAATTCAGCACTGAGACAATATTTTGCAAGTTTCGCGCCAATTGGGGTTCAAGTGTCGTAATTGTCCCAGAACTACACTCGACCTGATTCTCGTACAGCCCGAGATATGTAGGCAACTCAGAGACCGGAGTTCGGTCATAACTTTCTCAAGCTTCCTTTAGCCGGGACAAAATAGGCTATCGAGTCAACGTCTTTGCCCGACAACTCTTTTCATCATTACCGGGCAAAGAGGGACAAGTTGTTGACACCCAATTTTGTCCCGCCTCTCCTCCGAAATACCTATTTCGCGCTTCTAATATTTTTGGAAAAAATAAAAATATATATATTATGTTTACTATAATTATTAGCCTCTTATCAATACCGCTATTGCATTATTCTATTAATTATTCTTATTACTATTACCGCATTTTTATTATTATTATTAGTATTATTATTATTATCATTATTATTTATTACTATTATTACAAATTCATAATTTTTTATCATTTCGGCATTTTACCAGCTTACGCGCACGCATCGCATTTATCTTTGTATAATTAAATAATAGTATTTATCTTACTGTGGATTTTCGGAATATTATTACACGGCTATTACAACGCCATTTTTTATCTGAGCATTAATGTTTGCGCATTTCATGTCGATCAATATTTTAACACAAGTTATTTAAATAGGTCTCTTATTCAAATTTAGAAGCCGAACTATTTCTTGCACTCAGTTCGTGATTTGACTTACCGGACCCCAAATCAAAGTCCGATTAATCTCTAATATTTTTGGACTAGTCCACACCTCTTATCTCAATTTTTAGAATAATTCGTGTTTTAATTTATTAGCCTATTCTCTTAATACCCGGTCTAAAAAGAATTAACCCAGTCCATTTATGGACTGGGTCTGACCCATTTCGCACAAAATAAGGGTTTCCCCTAACCTCTCATCTTCTTCCGCCTCTTCGTTTCCTCTTCTTCCTTCCGCCTCTCTTCCTCTTCCCCCCAAAAAACCCTAGCGCCGCCCCTCCTTTTCCCTCTTCCATCACCGCCATCTCCACCACACCCATACCCCCTTCGTGACTCCCACTTCATCACCGACACCTCTGACACACCCCACGCCGCACCACACCTGTCTCCGCCATCATCATCTCCACTCGCTACTGTCACTCCCACGATTACCTCTGTCCTCCACTTCACCTTGCCGTTCCCCACTTCTCTCTTTCATCGTCATCGTCTCCCCCACGACGCCTCCACTACACCATGCGTCTGACACCATCACGCCACTGCTACACCCATGCCTCTCCGACATCCCACTCAACCTTGTCCCCCCGCTCTTCTCTCTTTCCTCACTCATCTTTTTTTCGTAGCAAACCCTAATTGTTCTTATAAATACTCAATTTTAGGTTCCATTTGGGGAGGCTGGGCGGGAGAGGCGAAACCCCCTAGAATCTGAGGTTCTTTTTTATATATTGGTAAATCCCCCAAGAATCGATTTTAGATCGGTGAAAGCCCCAAAGAAACTGGAGTATTTTTCGATCCCTCAAGAACTAGGTCCTCTTTTTCAGTCACAAAAATTCCCAAAATATTGAATTCTTCAACTTCGAATACCTCTAAAAATACCAGTCCCTAATCGTACGAGGTTCCCTGTAAAATATCAGTTTTCCATTTTCTAGATATTGTCTCAAGCATTAAATTCTCTTCTGTTTTGCTTTAATATTTGTTTGAATTCGAGCGCGTGCAAATTCAGATTTAGTGGTGTTCGAGGATAAATCGAGACTCCGCGCCTCATTTCGCTGCACCCGGAGAAGGTAATTCCCCTTTTCTATTTGTTTTCACATCCTTCAGTTGCTATTCTATATGCTGTTTGGTTAGAGTTGGTTAGCTTGTTTAATGGATAAGTCTGTTTGTATGTGGACATCAGTTCGTATTTAATCAATCCTGCATGATGGTTTAGTCGCCAAGTTAGTTCTTTTTATGCCATCGGATATGTTGGACATAGGAGTTTGATTTTAGTTTGGTTCAAAAATGTGTGAGCTGTGTTGTTCCTATCTAATTCAAGTTGCTTTAATCATTTTTTCATATGAAAGCTTAATATGTGTGAGCCTGTTCATGTTATCAGCATAAATATTTTCTCTTCTTCTAATACTTTAGTTTCAGTTTGATAATAGAATTTGTCTAGGCATCTCGGCTTGATCTAATTTTCATGGCCCTATAGACCATTTTAACCTGATCCTCTATGCTCGACCTACCTGCAACAGTTAGCTATATTAAAGTTGAATTGGTTGATTAGTATAGCATGTTAGATCAACTGCCTTAAGTGACCTTTAAATCGGTATTATATTGAGTAAGCATTCCATGCTGATTAATTTTGGTTGTCATAACAAGGTTGGTCATTCCATAATGAAGATTAGATGTTGGTTGGTTTCAAATTATGTTGGCAGAACCTGCATCAGTTTAGTAATATTTTGTTAGTAGGTGCAATATTGTGGTTTGTGATTTTACTATTGATTCAATTGTATGCAAGCACATTCATCCGTTGGTATAGTTAAATGACTTTATGTTAATATAAGTATATATATGGTTAGCTTTGCTGGTTTAGAATGATGTTTGCTTCAGTTCAAAGTCAGTAAACTTCATATCCTTTATCTTCCAGTCCTGATATGTAATCTGTTTCTATACTTAACTTGCTGTTTAGCTCAATATATCCCTAGGGTGTGTTTAAATGTGTAGAGAATGTAGTTTCACTGTCCTGCTTAATTACTTGTTGTCGGCTTGCCTGCATTATATGTTAGTTCAGTTTAAGACATGTTTAGATGCTCTTGATTAATGTGTAGTTTACTTTTTGTTTAAGCCATCCTGTTGGTTTAAATATATACGAATGCATTGTGTAATTTGTCCTTGTTAAGCATATATCCTATGTTATTGAATGATCTGAAGTAGAATTCAGATATATATTTGGATCTGATTATCAGTATGTGGTGGTCTAGTTTAAGCTATTGTTTGCTTGAGTATTGGTTCTGTTAGTCTATTATTAGAGTGGATATGATGCTGTGATTGGTGTGATGAAGTATAGAAGCTGATATTTATTATGGTAATGTTTTCTTAACCCAAGATTATCCTTTATGTCTCAAGCATATACTCATGTACCCCTCATCCCTCAAGTGGCTAAAGTCGGGCAGATCTGGTCCATTCCCTTGTTATTTTGGTTTTGGTTCCCACGCCATCATGAGTAGTTTTGTTCTGGGTTAACTACTTAGTTTGTTTGCTTAATGTTGCAGGTGGTAAGAAACTTGTGTTCAGTTATTTAGGTTGTTTTTGTTTAGTATGTCAGTTGGTTAAAAGCTATACTTAGCCCTTTTAGTTTGTTTTGCTTAGTAGTGTAACTGGTATGAAGCCATGTTTAGTTATTGAATCTGCATCTTATATTGTTTAGCCACATTCATCGATTAGATACTAACCCTTTTGTTTTATTTTGTTGCATGACCATCGCGTACGAGTTTCGAGAGACTCGTCTTCCGCATTCGATGTTGGGCCAAGGCCCAACGAAATGTGATTTCCCTCTCTGTCCAGCCTCTTGTCCACAGACCAAAATATGTGGGCTGAGCTCATTTCCATCAGCAGAATCCGTAGCAGTTGGGCCTTAAAACGGGCTGATCCATTTAATTCCCGCCCCCTTTTTTTTATCTTATTCTACTTTATGTATTGGATTTGTATTATTCGACTAACCCCTTTACTTTTTTTAACTTAGATGAACTCTAGTAAATTAGTGGTTTAGTTTAGCATGATGGGTAGTTGACTTAGAAAAGAAACTAGTAATTAATACTTTAAGTCTCATTCTTCTCTATATATGGTAAAACTATTTATAGTATTTACAACATTTATTTTTATTTGGAGTAATTAGCATGACTACATACTTTGAGTTAAAAGAGTTATAATCTATGCTTGCTATCTTTAAAAAAAATTAAAATATCATTAACATGCTAATATAAACTCAAAGTATATTCTATAAACATTTCTTAAGCTTCATTGAATCATATATTATTCTTTAGCCAAATAACACCAAGCAAAGTTAAAAGGGAGGAAAATTCTATCACCTTTTTCTATTTATAAAATAAGTTTAGATTTGCTACATAAGCGTAATTTTTATTCCCATTTTAAATTGGCTAGGTTTTTTATTAAAAACTTCTATTTATATGCAAGTCATTGCATGTTGCAAGTCTCATTTTTAAAACAACATTATTATTTAAAGCTTAGCAATATTTATAGCTTATTTTAAACAACATTTAAAATCTCTTTTTTGTTTTTTGCAAATTATTTCACAAATCATATCTAAATTGCATTATCATATTTTTTTTCTTCAAGATCTTAACAACCCTGTTTTATTTTAAAATAGCCTTTAAAGTTCTCTTTTTATACAAAATATTACATTTTTTTCGTAAATCTTATTTTGACATTGTTTTCCTCCAAAACTTTTCATTTTATATAATTTAAGCACTGTGTTTTTTTAATTAACCTAAGTTTGGTCGGATAACCGTAAGTTGACGGATTCTAAAGGATGCCTAACCCCTTCCCTTTAGGATAATATAGAGCCCTTACCTAGAATCACACTGGTTAAGCAGACTATTAACGGAGGTTTAGTTTTAACTTTACCTTAGTTAATCTCTAGGTGTCCTAATTCACCATTAAATTAATTAGGTGGCGACTCCTCAAATAAAATAAATAGGAATCACCAATACGTCATACTCCTTAATCTATCCGGTTAAAATGGGGTGTGACAGCTTGGCGACTCTGCTGGGGACTTTAGGCTCTAACCATAACAGACTTAGGTTAATAGTTTGTTGGATATTTTGTTTGTTTTTCTTTTTGCCTTTATTACTGCTTTTTCCTTATGTGCTTTTGGTTGTTTTTATTTTATTCCTTATGTAAATATTGATGTTATTGCTTTCCTTAAATTGGCATTCCGCTCATATTTCTTCTACTCCTGGAAAACTCACACATATTCACACACTTAAAGCGGCTTCGCAGTTTGCGCCCGTGCACTACTAAATTACCCCTTTAGTTGGATTGGTCTTGTGGATTTAGTCGATCGGCGGTGCAGTCGACGGCCACGGACTTTCCACTTCCAAGTTGTCCGCTTGGGGGAGCCTTGTGTCATAGGAAAACCATTCTTAGTCTACCTAGGGTAGAGCGAAACCAAAACCTTGTAAGGACATGCATCATTTTAAACCTAGGAAGCTTAATACCCTTGGTGTATTAAGTTCATTAGTCAACCTTACCAAATGTCCAAATGAGTCTATGACTCTAAGTGACACTACTCACTATCTATGTGCATTATTTGAAGGATAAATATGTGGAATATGTGGACCTAATACTCTATAGATAAATATTTCAAGGAAACTGACATTTTGTTGCAGGTTGCCGTGGAGCATTAATTAATGCCGGAGGTTGAAGACAACCAAAGGAAATTAGTGAAGTTGAAGTATTAGATATCTTAGGTTGATTTTGAGATGTATTATTGGCATGTAATAATTTTTATTCTTGCAAATTACTTTTAGGAGGAGTTGTGGAATGATACATAAAAGACATGATTGTCCTTCAAATATTCGTTAGGCCTACCTCTGGCATAAAGAGGTCCCTTGCATTATAAAACGCGATGTATTATGTGCAATAATGTGTTTATATGCAATAATATGTCCTTACCGTATACTGACTCATTTTCTTTTTTTCTTTTTCTTGTTTTATCTTTTTTCTTTTTAAAATTATTTTCAAAATAAAAGGTTGACTTGTGCTAAAGGGGAACTGGCGGAGCATCCATATTTCACACGGTCTAGAGCCAAGAAATCAGACTCTGACTCATCACTAATCATCTGGTTAACTAAAAGGACTCGTTCTAAAATGGATCAAAGTTTGATCAATGCAACCACTTCATCTGAGCCATCTCTTAGTTTGCCGATCACGAGTGATCCCACATCTTCTAATCAACCAGAAACACATTTGGAGATCATTGCTCGTCTGGAGCGACGAGTTGCCTGAACTAAGTCATATGGTACTTCATAACCGGTCATTTTCTCAAACACCGCCACATATGACTCCGTCTCCATGGGAGTTCGTCAGACTTTGCCTATGCCACCTCCATTCCCAAATTTGGACGAATTTAACCAAGCAAATTATTTTCACCACTTCTCAGCCAGTTCGCTTCCGAACACCTCACTCAAAATGCTCCCCTTTTATTTACAACCACCTCTTCAAAAGCTCAGTTCATACCGCCAGGCACATGATGTTACCAATACACATCAAGTTCCGCCAGTAGTATACTTATACCACAGCTCCACCCATGACACAAATCCAGGGACAATGTCGCACAGATGTTGATCATTATGTCGAAGTTGAAAATGAGGCACGGTCAATTAATGATGAAATTATAAATAGGAAGCTCAAAAGTTTGGAAGGATGCCATGAGAAGTTTGCGTGGACTTGGTAGTAACCAAAGCGTGAAGATATGAAGAATTATGTGCATTTCCTGAGGTAGAATTGCCACCAGGTTACAAGATTCCAAAATTTGAGAAGTTTGATGGGTCGGGGAACCCTTTCTTCCATTTGAAGGTCTATTGTGAAAAGTTGATTGGTGTGGGGAAGAATGAAGGGATAAGAGTCAAACTATTCAATCAGAGTTTGAGTGGAAAAGCCTTGGAGTGGTATTCTAAGCAAGATACCACCAAATGGCGTACTTGGGATGATTTGGCAAATGCTTTTGTGGATCACTACAAGTTTCATGTTGAGATCGCTCCTGACAGAATCTCAATTACAAAGTTGAAGAAGAAGTTCACCGAATCATTTCGAGAATATGCTATACGGTGGAGGGAAGAAGCATCTAGAGTACACCCACCCATGGAGGAGACAGAAATGGTTACTTTCTTCATTCAAGCACTAGAACCGGAATACTATGAACGTTTGGTGACAATGAGTGGAAAAACTTTTGCAGAAGTGATCAAAGCTGGGGACATGATCGAAGATGGCATTAAGACAGGGAGAATAACAAGTCTAGCAGCTTTGCAGTCTACCAGTAGGGCTATACAAACTGGTACTCTCGGAAATGGAAAGAAAAAAGAGAAAGAAGCAGCATCGGTGATGGCCTTGGGAAACACATCATACCGCCATCAACGACCACCGCGATACCAGCCTAACGCTCACCACTCACAATATTTCCAATATTCTCCACATCCCTATGACCAAGCTTTGTCATCTTACCAACCTCAATCACCACAAATATCCTACCCTGTTTACAACACACAACCAGCATATCGAGCTCCACGACCACCAACATATCCAGCTCCACCATCACAACCTCATCATCCAAACAATGCATCCGCACCTCGCCCAAATAAACCGTTTCCGCAATTTCACACCATTGGGAGAACCACTGAGCGTTGTTTTCGAAAGACTGCAAGCTTCAGGCTTAGTATATCCCGTGGAAGGTAGAATTCCAGATCCATTACCCAGAAGCTTTGATCCCACTAAAACATGTGCATATCATTCGGGGGTAAAAGGCCATTCCACTGATCGTTGTTACGCATTGAAGCATAAGGTTGAGGATCTTATTGAAGCAAAACAGATCACGGTCAAACCACCAACACCAAATGTGGTTAACAATCCACTCCCGATCCATGATGGGGCCACGATAAATATGATTGGAATAGATGAAAATGTTGACGACCCAGCCGAATTTATAGTGCCTGTGGATCGTGTGGAGGATCATGATTTTGTAGCCGTTACTTCTCCGGCTGTAGTGATAAGGGGTTGTGTGCCTGTCGAGATATTAGGAGCTTCATCAACGCCTGTGGAAGTAGTTCAAGCACCAAATCAGTTACCAGTGCTCGATACAAAAGCCGTACCATGGAATTATCAACAAACTGTGATGGAATGTCGAGGAAAGGACACGATCACTGACAAGGTTAAGACATCAGGAATGACAAGGTCTGGAAGATGCTATTCTCCAGAAGAGCTAGTTAGATTGGGGCAAGTTAAGGAAGCCAATGTACCTCCCAAAAGGGTCGTGACTGAAACCGAAGCAGAAGAATTTTTGAGGAAGATCAAGGCTAGTGAGTACTCAGTTGTGGATCAGTTGAAAAAGACCAATGCTCAAATTCCTATTCTCTCTTTGCTTTTGAGTTCAGATATGCACAGGAATGCATTGTTGAAGATCTTGAATGAAGCGTATGTTCCAAGCGAAACAACTAGTGAGGCGTTAGCTGGGATGATTGAGCGCGTACTTGACAGCCATCGAATCAGCTTCGATAATGAAGAACTGCCGCCAGAAGGATGTATGCATAACAAAGCACTCTATATAACTGTCAAGTGTCGTAACATGTTTGTGGCTAAAGTATTGATTGATGGGGGTTCTGGACTCAACATCTGTCCATTAGCAAGTCTGAAGAAGATCGGATATAATGTTAGTGAGCTCAAGACCAGTGATATGAATATTCGAGCATTTGATGGGGCTCAAAGGCGCCCTCTTGGGGAAATAGAGTTGAAAGTGTTGATTGGCCCTGTTGAATTCATTATGGATTTTCAAGTACTTGATATTTCCACGACATACAACATGCTGTTAGGTAGACCGTGGATCCATTTGGCTGGGGCCGTACCATCTACTTTGCACCAAACTGTCAAATTCGAGTGGGATCAGCAACAAATATGTATACACGGAGAAGGAGACACGTCTTTCTATCTAGAGCAATCCATCCCATTCGTCGAGGCAGAAGGAGGGTTCGACGGAGCAGCTTACCACGCTTGGGAGGTTGTGAATGTCACTAAGGAGAGTGAAGTATGTCAAACTCAAGAGTTCAAAAGATCATGTGCCGCAATTATGGTTGCAAAAGAAATGGTGAGAAATGGGTACCAACCTGGATTTGGGCTAGGGAAAACACTAAATGGGCGGGTTGAGCCAGTCGTTCTCCCTACGCAACAATTTACATTCGGTTTGGGATATGAGCCAACTGAGGAAGAAGTGAAGAAAGCACGAAAGAATAAAAGGAAGGAGATTGCATTGCCAAAACCTATTCCTACCATTGATCAAACTTTCTCAAAACCTTCAGATCTGATTGTTGAAGTTGCCTATGATGATATCGTGGAGGGAGTCAAGAACCTGTTCGTGGAAGATAAAAATGATCATGCTGCGATAATCAAAGACTTTGCTGAAATATTGACTTTATAGGCTGCTGAGCCAGGACCTGAGTTGCAAAATTGAACTTCTATCTTAGCCCCGGTTCGTCGGGAGTTTCAGTATTTTCAGTTTAAATTTCCTTTTGTAGTAGGCCGGAGGTATCAACTAGAACATTTAGTTCCTTTTGTCATGTTGCCTCTATGTTTTGTTACGGCCTTTTTAAATTAAGATTCTGTCATTTTGTTTGAACGAACTACGTTTGGCCTGACTTCCTGTTGGATACGTAGGCAGCCCACATCGGGTTCGGCCGCTTTTTCAAAATATTTCAGTGTTTTTGTTGTATGGAACGAACTACGTTTGGCCTGACTTCCTGTTGGATACGTAGGCAGCCCACATCGGGTTCGGCCACTCTTTTCAAATTATTTCAACGTCTTTGTTTTGTGGTTGGAACTACGTTTGGCCTGACTTCCTGTTGGATACGTAGGCAGCCCACATCGGGTTCGGCCGCTTTTTCAAAATATTTCAGTGTTTTTGTTGTATGGGTGGAACTACGTGTGGCCTGATTTCCTTTTGGATACGTAGGCAACCCATATCGGGTTCGGCCCCCCCTTTATTAAAAAACAAAACAAACTCAAAAATCTTTATGTTCATCACGAACTACGTCTGGCCTGATTCCTTTGGGATACGTAGGCAACCCGAGGCGGGTTCGGCCCTTCTATTTTGAAATTTTATTTTCAGTTTGTCCAGACATTTTGGTTCCTATAAAATACATAAGGATTTTTAACAAGATTTTGGTCTTCCCACCATTTAAATTCATGTGTCTTAGTATCTTGAAACTGGGACAAAGTTTTGAAATCGGTCAAATCACTTTCAAAAAATTTTCATTACAACTTTCTCACTTTTCGATTGTTTAGAACTAAGTGTTTCCAGGACTTGAAACTGGGACAAATTTTGAAGTCGGTCAAATCACTTTCAAAACTTTCATTATAAGTTTTTACTTTTCAATTGTACAGAATCAAGCATCTCTAGGACTGAAACTGGGACAAATTTTTAGAAGTAGCATAAAAGTGGTCTTAAATAAAAGTCCATTCATATTTCTAAAAATGTGAGTAAATTCAAAAATCGAGTCTTCTTAATCATGTTACATATTAGAGCCACTAAGTATTTCCTTTCAAAGTCATCTAAATCTCATTACTTTTATTTTCAAAATACATTTTTTTTTATAACTGAAACTCCCCGGCGAAGCAAGATATGTGGTGAGACATCGAAGAACGTGGACGCGACCGAGACAAAAGTCAATTCAAGGGCCAAGTTCCCCGACATGCACAAGTCAACCAATTTTCTTTTAAACTCACAATTTTTCTTTGTTGAGACAGGTCCAATTAACATGAACACGGTGCATGTATTAAATTATGGGCGTGATCAAAAAGTTAACTTTCTTCAAAATGCAAATACTCTTCAGCGTGGATGCAAAGGTAGCTTATGCCTAACGGTGGGCGTCGTTCCACTCATCACGAAATTTCAATTGCAACAGTGGACACAAGTTCATCTTCTCAACCAAGGGCTGTAAGTATAATTCTTTCAGACCCAACTATTTATTCTTATCACTAACAATTGTTTTAGCTCGTGACATTCATCGATGGATCGAATACATATAATCATGGACACTGACCTTGATCACCTGTTATTGGTTAGAATCCCTCAATTTCGTCATCACTTCATACATGTTCAAATCATTATCAAATTCTTTTAGAATGAAGTATGTTAATAAGATAACAAGATCGAAATATTGCATCGTATATCAAATTGTGGGGTTAATTATAGATTTAACCCCCGTCACAATGGGACATCGAGTAAGATGTGGATATCTTTTACAATATTATCTCTAAAGTGGACGTGGATTTACATTTATATTGTGGATACGAGTATGGGAGTGGGAGTAGAATTATATTACAAAAATATACATATAATTGTAGAAAGTGGATACAGATTTATGTTTCGAAAGTAAAAGTGAATTTATTTTTGCGCCGTATAATGCAGACGTGAAAGTAGATGTAAATTTACTGTTGTACCGTATAATACGGACGTCAAAGTCGACGTGGATTTATATTTTGTACCGTGAAATGCGGACGTAGATTTATATTTTGAACTGTGAAAGTGGACTTGGATTTATTTTTCTGCATCCTGAAAGTGGATGTGGATTTACATTTTTGCACCATGGGAAGTGGACATGATATAGGCACCCACCTTAAAATGCGGGTATTTCCAAATTCAAATTAGGCACCCACCTTAGAATGCGGGTATGTCAATTTTCAATTTTAGGCACCCACCTTAGAATGCGGGTATTTCAAAATTCAAATTAGGCACCCACCTTAGAATGCGGGTATGTCAATTTTCAATTTTAGGCACCCACCTTAGAATGCGGGTATGTCAATTTCAATCCAGGCACCCACCTTAGAATGCGGGTATGTCAATTTTCAATTTAGGCACCCACCTTAGAATGCGGGTATTTCAAAATTTAATTTGGGCACCCACCTTAGAATGCGGGTATGTATATTTTCAATCCAGGCGCCCACCTTAGAATGCGGGTATTTCAATGTTCAATTCAGGCACCCACCTTAGAATGCGGGTATTTCAATGTTCAAATTAGGCACCCACCTTAGAATGCGGGTATGCCAATTTTCAATTTAGGCGCCCACCTTAGAATGCGGGTATTTCAATGTTCAGTTCAGGCACCCACCTCCGAATGCGGGTATCTTATATTTCAAGTTCAGGCACCCACCTCCGAATGCGGGTATCTTATATTTCAAGTTCAGGCACCCACCTCCGAATGCGGGTATCTTATATTCAAGTTCAGGCACCCACCTCCGAATGCGGGTATCTTATATTTCAAGTTCAGGCACCCACCTCCGAATGCGGGTATCTTATATTTCAGTTCAGGCACCCACCTCCGAATGCGGGTATCTTATATTTCAAGTTCAGGCACCCACCTCCGAATGCGGGTATCTTATATTTCAGTTCAGGCACCCACCTCAGAATGCGGGTATTTTCAAATTCAATTTAGGGGTATTTCAAATTCAATTTTGGATTTAGCTCTCGTTAAAGTGGATCTCAATATCGACTCAATTGGAAGCCGTAAATTTAATTCATCTCCAAAGTATATTGTGGATTCAACTTTCGAAACAGGGGTTACAAGTGTAAACTTTTCCAACCCTGTCTTATTTACACATATTATTTCTTTATTGCTAACAATTGTTTTGTAGCTTGTGGCTTTTGACAATATCAAAGTTGGCATCACACATCAACTCGTGGAACTTTTTCTTCAGCAGCGAACTGGGGCAATTTGTCGGGAAGGATAATCAGACTTCCCGACACGGGTCAAAGATCTACCTCGAACATTCGTCTCTAATTACAAGTATTCTCTTGCGTTCCAACAATTCAATTTTCAGAATTCTCAAGTTTCTATCACAATACCCAGTGTTATCATAATTCAGCACTGAGACAATATTTTGCAAGTTTCGCGCCAATTGGGGTTCAAGTGTCGTAATTGTCCCAGAACTACACTCGACCTGATTCTCGTACAGCCCGAGATATGTAGGCAACTCAGAGACCGGAGTTCGGTCATAACTTTCTCAAGCTTCCTTTAGCCGGGACAAAATAGGCTATCGAGTCAACGTCTTTGCCCGACAACTCTTTTCATCATTACCGGGCAAAGAGGGACAAGTTGTTGACACCCAATTTTGTCCCGCCTCTCCTCCGAAATACCTATTTCGCGCTTCTAATATTTTTGGAAAAAATAAAAATATATATATTATGTTTACTATAATTATTAGCCTCTTATCAATACCGCTATTGCATTATTCTATTAATTATTCTTATTACTATTACCGCATTATTATTATTATTATTAGTATTATTATTATTATCATTATTATTTATTACTATTATTATAAATTCATAATTTTTTATCATTTCGGCATTTTACCAGCTTACGCGCACGCATCGCATTTATCTTTGTATAATTAAATAATAGTATTTATCTTACTGTGGATTTTCGGAATATTATTACACGGCTATTACAACGCCATTTTTTATCTGAGCATTAATGTTTGCGCATTTCATGTCGATCAATATTTTAACACAAGTTATTTAAATAGGTCTCTTATTCAAATTTAGAAGCCGAACTATTTCTTGCACTCAGTTCGTGATTTGACTTACCGGACCCCAAATCAAAGTCCGATTAATCTCTAATATTTTTGGACTAGTCCACACCTCTTATCTCAATTTTTAGAATGATTCGTGTTTTAATTTATTAGCCTATTCTCTTAATACCCGGTCTAAAAAGAATTAACCCAGTCCATTTATGGACTGGGTCTGACCCATTTCGCACAAAATAAGGGTTTCCCCTAACCTCTCATCTTCTTCCGCCTCTTCGTTTCCTCTTCTTCCTTCCGCCTCTCTTCCTCTTCCCCCCAAAAAACCCTAGCGCCGCCCCTCCTTTTCCCTCTTCCATCACCGCCATCTCCACCACACCCATACCCCCTTCGTGACTCCCACTTCATCACCGACACCTCTGACACACCCCACGCCGCACCACACCTGTCTCCACCATCATCATCTCCACTCGCTACTGTCACTCCCACGATTACCTCTGTCCTCCACTTCACCTTGTCATTCCCCACTTCTCTCTTTCATCGTCATCGTCTCCCCCACGACGCCTCCACTACACCATGCGTCTGACACCATCACGCCACTGCTACACCCATGCCTCTCCGACATCCCACTCAACCTTGTCCCCCCGCTCTTCTCTCTTTCCTCACTCATCTTTTTTTCGTAGCAAACCCTAATTGTTCTTATAAATACTCAATTTTAGGTTCCATTTGGGGAGGCTGGGCGGGAGAGGCGAAACCCCCTAGAATCTGAGGTTCTTTTTTATATATTGGTAAATTCCCCAAGAATCGATTTTAGATCGGTGAAAGCCCCAAAGAAACTGGAGTATTTTTCGATCCCTCAAGAACTAGGTCCTCTTTTTCAGTCACAAAAATTCCCAAAATATTGAATTCTTCAACTTCGAATACCTCTAAAAATACCAGTCCCTAATCGTACGAGGTTCCCTGTAAAATATCAGTTTTCCATTTTCTAGATATTGTCTCAAGCATTAAATTCTCTTCTGTTTTGCTTTAATATTTGTTTGAATTCGAGCGCGTGCAAATTCAGATTTAGTGGTGTTCGAGGATAAATCGAGACTCCGCGCCTCATTTCGCTGCACCCGGAGAAGGTAATTCCCCTTTTCTATTTGTTTTCACATCCTTCAGTTGCTATTCTATATGCTGTTTGGTTAGAGTTGGTTAGCTTGTTTAATGGATAAGTCTGTTTGTATGTGGACATCAGTTCGTATTTAATCAATCCTGCATGATGGTTTAGTCGCCAAGTTAGTTCTTTTTATGCCATCGGATATGTTGGACATAGGAGTTTGATTTTAGTTTGGTTCAAAATGTGTGAGCTGTGTTGTTCCTATCTAATTCAAGTTGCTTTAATCATTTTTTCATATGAAAGCTTAATATGTATGAGCCTGTTCATGTTATCAGCATAAATATTTTCTCTTCTTCTAATACTTTAGTTTCAGTTTGATAATAGAATTTGTCTAGGCATCTCGGCTTGATCTAATTTTCATGGCCCTATAGACCATTTTAACCTGATCCTCTATGCTCGACCTACCTGCAACAGTTAGCTATATTAAAGTTGAATTGGTTGATTAGTATAGCATGTTAGATCAACTGCCTTAAGTGACCTTTAAATCGGTATTATATTGAGTAAGCATTCCATGCTGATTAATTTTGGTTGTCATAACAAGGTTGGTCATTCCATAATGAAGATTAGATGTTGGTTGGTTTCAAATTATGTTGGCAGAACCTGCATCAGTTTAGTAATATTTTGTTAGTAGGTGCAATATTGTGGTTTGTGATTTTACTATTGATTCAATTGTATGCAAGCACATTCATCCGTTGGTATAGTTAAATGACTTTATGTTAATATAAGTATATATATGGTTAGCTTTGCTGGTTTAGAATGATGTTTGCTTCAGTTCAAAGTCAGTAAACTTCATATCCTTTATCTTCCAGTCCTGATATGTAATCTGTTTCTATACTTAACTTGCTGTTTAGCTCAATATATCCCTAGGGTGTGTTTAAATGTGTAGAGAATGTAGTTTCACTGTCCTGCTTAATTACTTGTTGTCGGCTTGCCTGCATTATATGTTAGTTCAGTTTAAGACATGTTTAGATGCTCTTGATTAATGTGTAGTTTACTTTTTGTTTAAGCCATCCTGTTGGTTTAAATATATACGAATGCATTGTGTAATTTGTCCTTGTTAAGCATATATCCTATGTTATTGAATGATCTGAAGTAGAATTCAGATATATATTTGGATCTGATTATCAGTATGTGGTGGTCTAGTTTAAGCTATTGTTTGCTTGAGTATTGGTTCTGTTAGTCTATTATTAGAGTGGATATGATGCTGTGATTGGTGTGATGAAGTATAGAAGCTGATATTTGTTATGGTAATGTTTTCTTAACCCAAGATTATCCTTTATGTCTCAAGCATATACTCATGTACCCCTCATCCCTCAAGTGGCTAAAGTCGGGCAGATCTGGTCCATTCCCTTGTTATTTTGGTTTTGGTTCCCACGCCATCATGAGTAGTTTGTTCTGGGTTAACTACTTAGTTTGTTTGCTTAATGTTGCAGGTGGTAAGAAACTTGTGTTCAGTTATTTAGGTTGTTTTTGTTTAGTATGTCAGTTGGTTAAAAGCTATACTTAGCCCTTTTAGTTTGTTTTGCTTAGTAGTGTAACTGGTATGAAGCCATGTTTAGTTATTGAATCTGCATCTTATATTGTTTAGCCACATTCATCGATTAGATACTAACCCTTTTGTTTTATTTTGTTGCATGACCATCGCGTACGAGTTTCGAGAGACTCGTCTTCCGCATTCGATGTTGGGCCAAGGCCCAACGAAATGTGATTTCCCTCTCGGTCCAGCCTCTTGTCCACAGACCAAAATATGTGGGCCGAGCTCATTTCCATCAGCAGAATCCGTAGCAGTTGGGCCTTAAAACGGGCTGATCCATTTAATTCCCGTCCCCTTTTTTTTTATCTTATTCTACTTTATGTATTGGATTTGTATTATTCGACTAACCCCTTTACTTTTTTTAACTTAGATGAACTCTAGTAAATTAGTGGTTTAGTTTAGCATGATGGGTAGTTGACTTAGAAAAGAAACTAGTAATTAATACTTTAAGTCTCATTCTTCTCTATATATGGTAAAACTATTTATAGTATTTATAACATTTATTTTTATTTGGAGTAATTAGCATGACTACATACTTTGAGTTAAAAGAGTTATAATCTATGCTTGCTATCTTTAAAAAAAAATTAAAATATCATTAACATGCTAATATAAACTCAAAGTATATTCTATAAACATTTCTTAAGCTTCATTGAATCATATATTATTCTTTAGCCAAATAACACCAAGCAAAGTTAAAAGGGAGGAAAATTCTATCACCTTTTTCTATTTATAAAATAAGTTTAGATTTGCTACATAAGCGTAATTTTTATTCCCATTTTAAATTGGCTAGGTTTTTTATTAAAAACTTCTATTTATATGCAAGTCATTGCATGTTGCAAGTCTCATTTTTAAAACAACATTATTATTTAAAGCTTAGCAATATTTATAGCTTATTTTAAACAACATTTAAAATCTCTTTTTTTTTGCAAATTATTTCACAAATCATATCTAAATTGCATTATCATATTTTTTTTTTCTTCAAGATCTTAACAACCCTGTTTTATTTTAAAATAGCCTTTAAAGTTCTCTTTTTATACAAAATATTACATTTTTTCGTAAATCTTATTTTGACATTGTTTTCCTCCAAAACTTTTCATTTTATAAAAATTTAAGCACTGTGTTTTTTTAATTAACCTAAGTTTGGTCGGATAACCGTAAGTTGACGGATTCTAAAGGATGCCTAACCCCTTCCCTTTAGGATAATATAGAGCCCTTACCTAGAATCACACTGGTTAAGCAGACTATTAACGGAGGTTTAGTTTTAACTTTACCTTAGTTAATCTCTAGGTGTCCTAATTCACCATTAAATTAATTAGGTGGCGACTCCCTTAAAACAAACAAATAGGAATCACCAATACGTCATACTCCCTAAATCTACCCGGTTAAAATGGGGTGTGACAACCAATCATATCCCTTTTTAAACATTCAAACCATAATTATCCTTGGTGAAATCTTGCATTCCGTATCATATACCTTTTAGACTTTAGGCATCATGATCTCTATAAGCTATACTCTTTCCGTTTCTGTAATTCCTATTACACCTCTTTCTGATCGTAAATCATTGGCATATTTACACTCAAGGATCATATTTAAACACATACGTATCCTTTCCACGTCTTACCTCGAGGGAAAAAATACAACTCCCATCTAATCATATCAATGTATCATTAATAGAATAAGAGTTACATTTGGTCTTGCCATACACGTATAAGTTGACTTTATTGAGGGAAGTTCGGCAATTAGATACCTTTAGCAGGAAACAAGTAAGGGTATTTGGACTTCATTTCCTCTTTTGGCTTCCCATGTCATCTCTTCCCTGCCCTTGCATTTCCACAACACCTTTATGAAAGCCACACCGTTAGTTCTAAATCTGCAGACTTGCCTGTCAAGGATGGAAATAGGCTCTTCTTCGTAAGTTAGGCTATTATGACTTGCATATCATTTAATGGTACAATCCTTGGAGAATCTCCAATGCGTTTTCCTTAACATAGACACTTGAAAGGCGAGATGAGCTGCTTTAAATTCTGACGAAAGTACCAGTTCATTGGCTACTGACCGACTTTTCAAAAGATCTTATAAGGGACAATGAATCTCGGATTGAGTTCTTCCTTCTTACCGAATATCATAACACCTTTCATAGACGATATTTTCATTTTCAAGAATACCCCATCGCCAACTGGAAATTCTAGGTCTCGCCGTCGTACGTTTGGATAGGATTTCTGACAACTTTAAGCTGTCTTCAATCGCTCCTGGATCTGCTTTACTTATAACCTCAAAAGAAGATCCTTTCCTCAAACTTACTCCAACTGACTTGGAATGGATTAATCTCGCGAATTGTGTGAAATGTAATATCTGGTGCGAGGTATAATATCCTTCCCTCCTTTAAGGACATTCTTCCTTGAATGCAAAAGGGGTTGTATGGGGGCATCATTAATAAAAACCAACGTATCATCATATAATTCAGCAATACGTGCGTAAAACTTGTTATATTGGCTATCCGTGGATATCAGTCCCTGTATTCGTGGCTATCCGCCTCATCCTCGTGGCTTAGCCCTTAATAGCTCAACGCGCTTTTGTCCATAAATCGGCTATTGGTCCACTTTCTCGGACTAGCAAGGACGGACCTTCGGACCCTCATACTCTTAATGTCATATTTATCTTTTTCCATTGGCTCGCCTTTAATCATAGCCTGTTGTTCCCACCATGTTCTGTGAATATTCTGTTTTCAGAAATTTTCTTTTTCTTCTCATTCTATTCTGGGTGTTGTGAAAAATAAAATATTATTCATAGGAATCAGGATCGAAGTATGACATTAGTGGCTAATATCTTTACTCAGTTACCAGTTGAGAAGCTTTCCTGGCCACCAATGCTACGAACATGTCATGAGCCTTAGAGGCAACTGAGTTGTGTACTACTTTTTGTAGCTGCTTCTCCTTGCCCCTCAGTATTACTTCATCTTCTCATCCCTTCGTCTGTATCTAGGTTCCTCGCTGCTATATGTTGTCATCGACTTAGGGTCTTATAGGGGGTCTCTTTCTTATGGGTTTTTCTTTACATGTTTTTCCTTTATAACCATCTTCAGTGTTCGTTCCTTCGAGTATTGACCTATGGTCTCATGTCACCGCATCCCTTTGTTGCATTGTACTAGCCTCAAAACTGTATTATGCCTTACACAATTACGAATAACGTCTCCTTCATTGTACGTTTTCATTTTGTGTTTCCACCTGTTATGAATCATCTGCGTGATATCTCTTATTTGATACAGAACTAGAGGTATCATTTGCCATTCGCAATGTGCTCTAGATCTGGTACGCAACTTTTCTCAACGATTCGGGTCTGCCTGTTTCCCCTAATTTAAGACTATGTAATCCCCTGACTTGTTCCGACTCGTGCCTCGTTTACACGTGTTTGTGTCATTGTTGCTCCTTTCTATATGGTGGTCTACTTCACTAGGCTCCTTTCTCGCGTCATTCCTTCTATAGGAGGGCTAACTTATCATCTTACCACCATTCCTACTAATTGAGTTTAATACCTATGTACTTAGGATCTATGTCGTGGAATCTCCATGTTGTTTCAACTTTCTACATTCTGGCTTATACCTCTTGCAATAATAAAATTAAAATTTTTCCTTCTCATGGCTCGTCTTGTTGTTTCTAAAACAGCTTATTAACCTCCTCTCGTCATTATTTGAACACATGATATCTCTTGTGTCAGCAGTCTTGAAGTCATCTGTCATGGAGTTACCTTTTCTCTTACCAACTAACTCTAGGGTCGAGCATATCCTTATGAAAAGACAACCAACCTAGACATTGGGGCGCGCTCATCTCCACTTATGGTATCTTTTATCTTCCTTCAACACATGCACAACTCTTTGTTCATAGCTATATCTTTCTTAGTATACTACCGACTTTGGGGTTCCTTTACCTCGCTTATTAGTGCTAAACTATCCTTACCTTTATGGCCTTAGCCCCTTGAGTACACAAATGCCCGACTCCTGTTTCTTTTCTATTATCCTTTATCACAGTCCTGTCATTCACACATATGCATCCTCTTCCTTTCCGCTTTATGGTTTCCTAACCTTTTTCGCACTGTCCTAGCTTCCTTGTGGCCTATCGGGGTGAAATCCAGTGCACTAGTGTCAGGACCCAATTTGGGCTCATGCGGGCACCTACCTTCCCACATTGGTAGGTGAAACCTCTCATTTATATAACAACTCAATCACTAACATTCCATTTAAATCATTTGGTATTCGATAAACACAAGGTTTAAATGTTTACAACAACACCAATTTACATACTCGATCCGACTTCCCATGACCTGGTCTAGACTAGTACAAGAGCGACTAAAGATTCAGATTATCGCTATATTCTATGATTCAACCTCCGTCCCGGAATGAAATGGGAAGAGGCCATCCAGATAGGCATCACACGTTCCGCTTCATATCAACCATATACCTGAAACAATATACACCCCAAAAATAGTATAGCAAGTGCAATATCAATACAATCAATGCGTACTGAGTAAGTATCATAGGCCGACAATGGTTAGTGACACATATTGGTAAAGAATTCATGAATAATGATGATAATCACTAAATCGAATCACTCTCCATATACAGTACATCATAACGTCAATATTCCTTAGGCCACAACTACTCTCTAATGAATTATAAGTTAACCAATCACCTACACAAATTCTCAACATATATGTAATTCCCAAGTCGTTCATTTGTGTTTAGGGGTGAGCTCATCTTTATAACGCCTTGTTATCCTACCTCACTTAGAAATAATTTATGACTAATTTTAGGTTAATTTAACAGGCACAAGTTAATAATATAATTCACATATAATCGAGTCAAAATGTTCGTCATTGCCTACGTAAGCATCTAAACCCAAATACGTCAAGTCCAAATATATCCGATCCAATCCAATCACCAAGAATCTCAATCAAGTCATAATGCAATGCAGTGCAATGATAGAATGAATGCAATTTAATGCCATGTAGATGAGGTGTACATATGTACTTTGGATGGAAATATCGACGTCTCGATAGCACAACCCAGCATGACTCGCGAAGTCTAAGTGCCACCCATCCCGGATCTTTTCCCAACAGACAGATGGGACACTAGCTAATTGCTCACAAGGGGAGTTTCACCAGCACCACCCTGGGGGACCCGTGGAGTCCATGCACTAACAACGATTTAGGGATATCATCGGAATTGACCATGCAACAACGATACCGGAATTGATCATCGTCTATCTCACAATCACTCAAGGAAAAGAGTCTGTCAAATATCAGTCTCACACAACCAACGATTTCGAAATTGATCTTCGGACATCGGCCTTTTCATAATCACTCAAGTAAAAGAGTTTATCAAATATCAGTTTCATACAATTAACGATTCGAATTGATCTTTGGACATCGTCCTTTTCATAATCACTTAAGTAAAATAGTTTATCAAATATCATCTTCATACAATCAACGATACCGGATCATCACTGGGTATCGGCCATGCATCATGAATGTGTGAGAATGCGTGCAATGCGTATATCAATTATCAACAATCAAGTTCATATCACAAGTACCAACGAAGGGGTATGCCAACAATGTATCATATATACAGTGGTATGCCAACAGTATATCAATATCACAAGTACCAACAACGGGTACGGCAACAATGTGTCATAGTTTAAATACCAACAACGGTATATCAATCCTATCTCAGTCAAGACAGTAACACAGATTCCGATAACTACCAACTACTCATGGCATCAAACCATCACAATGGAACAATCAACACACATAATGGGTGGCTAGTCCCAACACACAAGAGGTTAATCAATTGATATACAGTTTTACCATTTCCCAAAATCAGCCTATTAGTTTAGGACAGAATCTTACCCTACACTCGAGTCATTCGTCACAATTTAACTAGAACTCAATCACAACCATGGTACATTTTATTCTCTTATTTAGCAGCTAGATTTTACCACGAATAATCATGTATTACAGGAAGTTTTCATCGTTATACCCAAATAGATTTCGTCCATTACTCTAGGTCACATAAATCCACCAATAATTAAGAAAAACCACATCAAAACCTAAAGAATCTACAGGCCACAAGCCCAAACAAACAAGTCACACGCAACAATACCATCCTAGAATTCCATCCCAGATCTCGAATTTCCTATACATGCATTCTCCGTTTCTTCTAACACAACAATACGAGAAACTAACCGGAGTCTACCGAAAGGAAGCTATAACCTACCTCATGGCCGATCGGGTGCCACGAACATCCATTGATCCTTTAAATTACTCACCATATCGTAACCACACGAGAGGTTTAGAGACACCCATGAGACCAAGAGTAGTATTCACCATTAGAGCATTTATCAAGGACCCCGACATTGATAAGATAGATATGGAATTTATTTCGCCTTTAAATTCACCTTTATTTAGGACATCGTGACCATATTCAAGTGACTAGTTTGGTCAATTTGTCATTTTAGGCTTATCTTCAACAAATCCATTTTCAAGATCCAAAGTAGAGACTTAATTGTGTTTTCAATGGGGAAATAAAGGATTATATTAAGAACCAAGTTGGGATAATGAACAAGGGAAAAATATTCCAACGGTCTATATCAAGAAGACAAATGATTCATCTTTTTGGGAATTTAAGAGATTGTGGTACCCATTCTAGTGATTCTAGATGAGGGGTTTCTTGAAAAGAATCTTTAATGGGAGGGAAGGATGGTGATGGTTAGAGGCATTACCCCTTCAACGAGAACCTTACTTCTTGCTCCAGAATTGCCTCATGGACGGATGGACCCTTTAGGGTTTGAAAAAATGAAGTCAAATCCCAAAACGTCACTTAAATAGGTGGAGTCATTGTTCGTAACTGCTGGAGCGGTCGCGTCACCGCTTTAGCGGTACCGCTTCAGCGCCCAAGGTACCGCTGGGGCGGTACATGGGAAATCCTTAGTATACCGCTTCTGCGTTTCCACGCAGCTGTTACTGCACCACTGGGGCGGCTTGGCAGGCGCTGTAATGGCTCAACTGGGCCCACGGGGCCCGGATCCAATTCTTTGAATGGAACTCCTATGATTTCCTGATCAGGTTAACAATTCCCAAGTTGCAAAAGGGAGTTTCAAGCATGTCTCCAGGAGCCGGCGTCACAAATATTTCAGAATTCACCGTAACGACGGAATGGGTCGTTACATCAGTTACTAATTAAATAACCGTTTGTCCCCGAACAGCAAGGGCACATCAAGGTTAATGACTCAGGTAAGTTTAGATAAATTTTACACATAGGTCCCCGGGGAAAACACATGGGTGAGACTTAATCGCGGGTCATAATTAGTAGACTGGTGGGATTTAGCCATTGTTTACCGCTTCAGCGATATATCTGCCGCTTCAGCGGTACCGCCGAAAAGGCCTGGCTGCCGCTGGAGCGGCTGACGGGAATTCAGAAAAATAAAAACCTCTTTCTCTTCCCCATCTCTTCCTATTCCACAAACACTTCCCCTCACCCACGACTTCTCTCCCACTCCCAACCAGTTACAGACCCTTAACTTCCCTTCCCAACCCCATAAAATACCCTTAACAGCCCACACTTCAACCCCCACTTTAATCCAACCTTAAACTATAACAATTTATCTCCAAGAGGAAGGAAAAGAGGGCTTTCAAGGTCATTCATAGTCATCACCAACCACACCTGAATTCGCAACTCTCAAGGTAAGAGTTTTTTCCTCTCTACTTGTAATAGAATAGGTAAGCATGATTTCTAGGCTCTTATGCCTCGATTAATGGATTTTTTAAACCACAAAATTGGGATTTTTTGTTTTGGTTGGTGGGCTTATGGGATGTTGATAGGCTGAATTTTACAACTATTTTAGCGTTAGAATCATCTAAACATCGAATGTTGCGTAGTTAGTGAACATATTTGGACCTAAAAACTTAAACACAGTAAACAAAATTCACCCAAGAACTTATTCAGATATTCTTGAAATCGGTGTTGGTTTGTTGTTAGAACAGTCCCTTAATGGACTTAGACTTCAAGCACACTAGTTTTTGGTTCGATTTTTGCTGAGAAACGATGTTTGGGTCAAATTTTGGGGTTGTGGACTGAAAATTTTCAGTGGGTTTTCTGGGGACGACGATACCGCTTCAGCGGTTGGACTACCGCTACAGCGGTATCGCTGTAGCATTCGTCGTACCACTTTAGCGGTCAAGAAGGAATTTCACATGACCGTTGTAGCGGTCTGTTGATCGTACCAGCGGCATCGCTACAGTGGTCGGTCTGCTGATCGTACCAGCGGTACCGCTGTAGCGGTCTGCAGACCGCTGCAGTGATGCCTGCAGTTTCTGCAACTAGTAGAATCTGCGTTGAAGAGGATTTTTTTTCAAGCTGTTCTCTTCTAGACTGATACAAAATTGCTAAGATGTGAATCTAACACTTTTCTAAATCCCTTGCAGGTAAAATGGCATAGAATCAAGAAGAAATTCAACAAGCCCAAGGCTGGGAGGAGCTTCCTGCCTACAAGAAACTTCCAACACCCGAGAGTAACCAGTTATACTTGCAGTAGCTGCCTTATGTCCTTAATATTGGAGCGGGGCTTCGATATGACCAACGTGGACAAACGGGCTTCAGATTTTCTTACTCGGTTAAAGAGAATCAAGTGGAACCGTTTGGTTGAGGATCCCGGGTTTTGCGACGAAACCTGGGTGAGGGAGTTTTGCTCTATGTTGCGTACGATGGACTGGGATTCTCCCTCCCCAAAGGTTGTTATTCGGGGTACTAGGGTGAAGGTAGGGCAAAAAGCCATTAATAGGGTGTACAAACTGGACAACCATCCGGAGCTACCTTTTGCAGCTAAGGCGGCGGAGCAGGATTCGAGGTGGTTGGCCTCAGTGTTGGTTCATGAGAGTGAGATAAAGTTTGCCATTTGGGATGATGGCAAGGTTGCGATTTCTAGTGATTGCTTTTCTGCGGAGGCAAAGAGGTGGTTGAATATTGTTTCTCGTAGGGTGCGGCCGTCTAAGAATGTCCGGGATGTGACTTTCCCTCGTGCTTTGGTTGTTGCTTGTGTCCTTGCGGACATACCAGTTAATGTAGGTTCTCAGGTGGTTATGAAATGGAAGGACTTCTTGAGGGACAGGGGTGCGAGTCTGATGTTCCTATCCTTAATCACCTCGCTATGTAAGAGATTCAAGGTGCCCAGAGAGAATGCGACGGACGAGTGGGTACCTAATGATAATCTATTTCACCCACTTCTGGCGAAGGGTTGGGGTACTGCCGTTGTTAGCAGGGAGAGTAGGAAGAGAAGGAAGGTTAGTGATGCCCAAGAGGGAGGCAGTGAGACTGGGCCTGATGATGAGGCCGGTGATGAGAGCGGTCAGGAGACCGAGGCTGGGGCCTCTTGCCTTCAGGGTCCTTTTGAGCGCATAGATACGCGTTTTTATGAGATAGAGGCCATGTTCCGAGCGATGCCCATGCCTTCTGGTGGTTCATGTTCATCAGGTGATGCTGCTGCCTTTTTCACAAGGGATGATATGAAGGGTTATTTCAACACCCAGAAGACTATGGGAGAGTCGCTTGTCTCCATGCAAACAGCCTATTCTACCTTGGCCACAGACCACAGGAAACTTCGGGAGGAATTCCATGCTGAGGTTGCCAGGAACAGATCTCGGGATAAAGTGTTCTTCCATAACTGGAGAGGGACTAAGGCCATATAGGACACCATGCACTCTGGCGTGCCGATTCTCGTGGGCGATGAGGATGACTCTGACAAGTATTCCTTCCTGGAGATGCCCCGTGAGGTTGGTGGTACAGCTGGGCAGGTGGAGGTAGTTTGCAGCTCTCACGGTGATGACGCCATGAGCAAGATGAATGATTAGAGACCCCTCTCCCTTTTTTTCCTTTTGATGATGATATGGTTGCCTATGTCGAATTCTACAGTTTCAGACAATCTTTTTTTTTCTTTGGTTTGGTTTGTTTCTCCTGTTTGGATGATGTTGTTTTTGGGTTTTTTGTTAGCCTGGTTCATGGCTAATGTTTGGCTAATTGTTTTGGATGTTGAACTGCTTAGCTTCCTTGTTTCGGTAACGGTAATCGTTTTTGTAGTAGGGACTTGAATGATGCTTGCCCTTATCGGGATTGTTGTGACGCAACTGATGTTTTGAATTGCTGCTGCTGCTCTGTTAATTGGCTAAAACAGGGGAAGGGTTCAGGCCTCTGAATCTAGTAGTACCGTTTCGGCGGTCTCTCAGACATCTACAGCGGTCCCACTTCGATAGTGACTGGGCCGCAGAAGCGGTCGAGGAGAAAATGGAAGGAGCCGCTTCAGCGGTGACAAACCCGCTGCAGCAACAACGCTACAACAGTATACTGACCGCTGGGGCGTAATACCTGGCAGCAATATTATACCAACTTGGATCGTTTCGCAACTAAAATCTTAACTCGACAGCACTCAACACATATCAGACCTGATTTCAAATACAACTTGTTTTTCGCGCGTAGATTCCAATTGGAATCGTATAGATACCAATTGGGCTCACCGAGATACCAATTTCATCGAAGTAGCACGAATTGAAAGAAGGAAGGGAAATTTTCCTAGATACCCTATAGCTTCCCGTGGATGGGTACAGACGTCTACGTATCATTCCACGAGACTCTACTAGACATTACTCTTGTACCTAGTAGACCGGTAACCTAGGTTCTGATACCAAACTCTCACGACCTAATTTGGGCTCGTGCGGGCACCTATCTTCCCACCTTGTTAGGCGAACCCTCTCATTTATATAACAGCTCAATCACACAACATTCCATTTAAAGCATTTGGTAATTAAGAAATACAGCAGAATTCCATTTATAAATATTCGATAAACACAAGGTTTAAATGTTTACAACAACACCAATTTACAGACTCGGTCCGACTTCCCATGACCTGGTCTAAATTAGTACAAGAGCGACTAATGACTCAGATTACCGCTACATTCTACGACTCAACCTCCGTCCCAAAATGAAATGGGAGGAGGCCTTCCAGATAGGCATCACACATTCCGTTTCATATCAATCAAATACCTGAAACAATCTACACCCCAAAAAGAGCGTACCAAGTGCAATATCAGGCCGACAATGGTTAGTAACACATATTGGTAAAGAATTCACGAATAATGATGATAATCACTAAATCAAATCACTATCCATATACAGTACATTACAACGTCAATATACCTTAGGCCACAACTACTCTCTAATGAATTATAAGCTAATGAATCACCTACACAGATTCTCAACATATATGTAATTCCTAATTGGTTCATTTGTGTTTAGGGGCGAGCTCATCGTCACAACACCTTTTTATCCTACCTCACTTAGAAATAATTTGCGACTAATTTTAGGTTACTTTGACAAGCACAAGTCAACAATATAATTCACATATAATCAAGTCTAAATGTTTTTCATTGCCTACCTATGCATCTAAACCCACATACGTCAAGTCCGAATATATCCGATCCGATCCAATCATCATAATCCAATCACCAAGAATCTCAATCAAGTCATAATGCAATGCAGTGCAATGATAGAATGAACGAAATGTAATGCCATGCAGATGAGGTGTACACATGTACTCCGGACGAAAATATCAAAGTCTCAGTAGCACAACCCAGTATGACTCGCAAAGTCTAAGTGCCACCCATCCCGGATCTTTACCCAACAGATAGATGGGACCCTAGCTAATTGCTCATAGGGGGAGTCTCACAGGAACCACCCTGGGGGACCCATGGAGTCCATGCACTAACAACGATTTAGGGATATCATCGGAATCAGCCATGTAACAACGATACCCGAATTGATCATCGACCATCTCACAATCACTCAAGTAAAAGAGTCTGTCAAATATCAGTCACACACAATCAACGATTCCAAAATTGATCTTCGGACATCGGCCTTTTCATAATTACTCATGTAAAAGAGTTTATCAAATATCAATTTCATACAATCAACGATTCTGGAATTGATCTTTAGACATCGTCCTTTTCATAATCACTCAAGTAAAAGAGTCTGTCAATTATTAGTTTTATACAATCAATGATACTAGATCATCACTGGGTATCGGCCATGCATCATGAATGTGTGAGAATGCGTGCAATGCGTATATCAATTATCAACAATCAAATTCAATATCATAAGTACCAACAAAGGGGTACGACAACAATGTATCATATACAGTGGTATGCCAACAGTTTATCAGTATCACAAGTACCAACAATGGGCACACCAACAATGTGTCATAGTTCAAATACTAAGAACGGTATATCAATCCTATCTTAATCGGGACGATAACACAGATTCCGATGTCTACCAACTTTTCATGGCATAAAACCATCACAATGGAACAATCAACACACATAATGGGGTTGCTAGTCCCAACACACAACAGGTTAATCAATTGATATACAACATTACCATTTCCTAAATCAGTCTGTTAGTTTAAGACAAGAATCTCACCCTATACTCGAGTCATTCGTCACAATTTATTTAGAACTCAATCACAATCACGGTACATTTTATTCTCTCATTTAGCAGCTAGATTTCACCACGAGTAATCACGTTTTACAGGAAGTGTTCATCGTTGTACCAAAATAGATCTCGTTTGTTACTCTCAAGTTACATAAATCCACCGATAATCAAGAAAAAACACATCAACACCTAAGGAATCTACAAGCCACAAGCCCGAACAAATAAGTTACACGCAACAATACCATCCCAGATCTCCAATTTTCTATACATGCATTCTCCGTTTCTTCTAACACAACAATACGGGAAACTGGAGTCTACCGAAAGGAAGCCATAACCAATCACATGGCCGAGCGGGTGCCACGAATATCCGTTGATCCTTCAAATTGCTCGCCATATCATAACCACACGAGAGGTTTGGAGACACCCATGAGACCCAAGAGAGGTATTCACCATTAGAGCGTTTATCGAGGACCCCGACATTGATAAGGTAGATATGGAATTTATTCCGCCTTGAAATTCACTTTTACTACGCTAGATGATCAATCAACCTTTATTTAGGACATCATGACCATATTCAAGTCACTAATTTGGTCAATTTGTCATTTTAGGATTATCTTCAAGAAACCTATTTTCAAGATCCAATAGAGACTTAATTGTGTTTTCAATGGGGAAATAAAGGATTAGATTAAGAACCAAGTTGGGATAATGAACAAGGGAAAAATACTCCAAAGGTTTATATCAAGAAGACAAAGGATTCATCTTTTTGGGAATTTAAGAGATTGTGGTACCCATTCTAGTGATTTTAGATGAGGGGTTTCTTGATAAGAATCTTTAATAGGAGGGAAGGATGGTAATGGTTAGAGACATTACCTCTTCCAAGAGAACCTTACTTCTTGATCCAGAATTGCCTCATGGGCGGCTGGACCCTTTAGGGTTTGGAAAAATGAAGCCAAATCCTGAAATGTCCCTTAAAATAGGTGGAGTCACTGTTCGTAACCGCTAGGGCGGTCGCGTCACCACTCTAGCGGTACCGCTTTAGCGCCCAAGGTACCGCTGGGTCGGTACATGGGAAATCCTTAGTATACCGCTTCTGCGGTTTCCACGCTGCTGTTACGGCACCGCTGGGGTGGCTTGGCAGGCGCTGTAGCGGTTCAACTGGGCCTAGGAGGCCCGGATCCAATTCTTTGCATGAAACTCCTACGATTTCCCGATTAGGTTAACAGTTCCCAAGTTGCAAAGGGGAGTTTCAAGCATGTCTCCAGGAGCCGGCGTCACGAATAAATTGCTCATTTTCCTCACTTGTACAGTCACCACCGCCTTTTAGGCCCCTCCTTGCTCTTCTCGAGCCATTTTGTTACTTTCAATCCCTTTCTTCCAAGAGAGCTAATTACTCATTAGGGTACATATTTCACACTAAGGCAGCTTTGACACCCCTCAAATGTTTACGAGACCTAAGCGTGCATACATACTTTATTCGGCCATGATAAAGATCATATTTCTTCACAATGTGTGCTCATAATACTGTCCGTCACGATTGATTTACAAGGACTTTCCTTTCGTCGGTTATGAATATCCTTTCCCATGTCTAATTATTTATCTCTTTATCCGTAAATCATTGTCTAATCATGATGAATCCCTTATATCCATATTTCGATAGTAGCTCTAACTCAACTTACTTCCTGGCACTAGCGTCCTTTTCCCTTATTTTAGAGACGATCATTACCTCGCGGCGCTTATCACATTTAGCGGTTCACTTCTCTATCTATCGTGCAGCTCGTTCTCAGCAAATTCAGCTTACATAATTATCCCAGGTAATATAGACAGGAATCCTATGCTTGCGTGGTCTACTTGTCCACCCAACTCATTTCTATCTATGATTTTTCGTCATTATTGCACCTCAACTCTTCTTTTTATCCAGATCCTCATATTTCCTTATACTTTTTCGTCTTGATTAGCATCCAATTCATCCGTTAGCACCTTATCTCATAATTGTTCACGAACTTGGCCAAGGTGTTCTTAGTATCCCTAATTCCTCTTATTTCGATTCCTTCTTGCTCTCTAATAGTGTCCTGGAATCCTCACTTGATTTGCATTTAAAAAATAGCGATTCCCAGTATGTACTATGGCTCGTGTCATTCCATCATCACTGTTACCCACTTCAATAAGCCCTTACTCTCTTATGTGTACAACGTATCATATCACAAGTACTACGCTATACTTTTGACTTCCTTTCGCTTGGGTATTCAGCATAAAGTAAATCTGGGAACCATTGATATGATATCACTAGAGGGAGATGGATGGAATAGTACGTTATATTTCCTTCGTTAGTGACATCTAAACGGTGTCACGGTTTTGTCACTTCTGTTTTGATCCCCCTTCAACATCAAATTCTTATAACGTTTATCTTTCGAGTAAATAATGGCACTCTAGGCCCCAAAATACATACATATAAACACAAGCAATTTCAATTAGGAGGGAGGGTTATTATACCTGTAAGCAACCTGCACTGGTCATGTACATGAGAGCTTTGATCAGATACACTTCGAAGCGGAACCCTCCTACCTTCATCAACTACTCTCCTTCTCTTGGCCTGACTATTCTCTTCCTCTTGTACATTTCTCATAACATATACTGGCGATCTCTGATTAACAGACTCCTAAGACTGAGGACTATTCTGTACCTCCGTAATTTTGACATCCGTAGCGGCCCGAACATAATGCTGAATCTGATGGGAAACTGGATGTATCAACCCCTTCTCTGCTCCCCTCACATCCTGCTCAACAGGCCTTGAATGTAAAACTAGGATCAGTGGTGAGGTTATAACCGAAGCCGCTGGGACAGGTGTCTCATATGATCCCTCAGACAGATCCCCCTCAATAGAAGTCATGATCTCTGAGGGGTCTGTCTCAATCGTGTAACTTATAGTTCTCCTCCTTTCTTATATTACCTTCTAACCTGCATCGACGGGTGGAGCTGGTCTCATATCCACCCTCAGAGTTATCCCCTCACTTCTATTAACTAAGGCTTTTCTCTTTATCGACCTTACTGCGATTCAAACGGGAAAATAGGATTAGGAACGAACTTTCCTACGTTTCGGCTCTATCGCACGATCTAGATTATGAAGAAATGATATATTTCTAAATGTCTTGTAGCCTTCTATTTATAAGTATGGTGCGCTTCATACCCACAAACAAGGCTCTACTAAACACGACTCATAAACATCCCTAGGACTGACCTGCTCTAATACCAAGTTTGTCACACCCTGTTGAGGGGCATGTCGGGCACCCAGCCCTATCGACCGAGTGCCACCTGGTGTACACTGACGTAATCTTAATTCAACTATCCTGGCTTGAAATGTGAGCTCACTGTAATATAGAAATACACCTCTGGCAGAAAAAAGCCCAACACAGCATAAAACATATGCATGACCATATTGACACCTAATTTTTTACCTCCCATAATTTATTTTAATCACTCAGAGTCCTTGGATAATAAATAAAATGAGCTATGCACCTTAAAGGGTTTAAATGATTTTTATATAAATTGTTCAAGTAAATATTTTACTCCTTTAAATTGGTAAAAAAGATTTTTATGACATCATAAATATTTAGAAATTAATTGGTTCCTTTTATGACATTTATGAGATACCTATGAGATTTAATCAAAGAAAAAGGGGCATTTTGTTTAAATATAATAATCATTTATTTAATTATTTAAATTGTCAAAAATAAAAATTAGCAAATACTTTATTCCCTTCAATTCAAGGAGTTTGAGTAATTAAACTAACTAACCATTTCATCCCTTAATCCCTAATTTTGTATAATTGTAATTTGTCAAAATTATCTATAATTTTCTATAAATGTTTTAATTAATCAATTAGGTGCTCATTATTGCAAATTGATTTTTAATTATTTAATTATTTTGTTATGGTCACAATTAATTTAGCCAATTCATGGTTTAAGGAAATTGGGGTCATTTTTGCAAAATTAGCCTCTTAATGGCCTTAATTGAAATAACCAAATTCAGTGACTCAAATTAATTAAGGTAATTAATGCAATTTATTTTTTAAAATTTGCTAATTAGGCCAAATATGGCCATAATTGAAATAATCAACGAGATTAAAATTAATTAAGGCCATATTCGCAAAATTAAGCCCATTTACGCAATTGGCCATTTTTAAAATTATTTAATAGGTTAATTATGTTCTAATTTGTTTATAATTAAAATATTATGACCAATAACCAATTTTTTAGTTTTTGTCTGTTTATTAAGTTACCTATCTTACTCTATATATACACTTGTATACACTAGGTATACATATATATGTATACACTCTATACAAGGGGCCAGCCTAATTTTTTTATATATATAACTTGGATCAAGTCCAGCCCAAAACAAGCCAAGACCCGGCCCAAGCCTATCTCCACATCAATTTAAGGGGATAACCCCTTCTCTTATTCATTTTTTCGTTCATTCCAAACTACCCCTATATCCCTCCCTTCTCTCTCTTCCCCTTTCTTGCAAAACCCTAGAAGTTGCCACTGCTTCCACTTTCTCTCTCATCCCAAAAATAGTACAATCGCAGAATAAGTGTGAAATACACAGTTTTTGTAGCATCATTTGCGTGAAACAAATTAATTCCAAGATTCATTTTACCTAGATCTTTCCAAAATCGGTAATAGACTTTTCTTTTCCTTTTCTTTTAGAATTATTTAGTCAAGATTTGTTTATTGTTGTCTTATTTGTTGTATTGTGTTCATTTATGCTCGATTTTCATTGGTTAGGGATGAATGGGTTGGATCGAGTCCAACGAGGCCCATATCTGACCGTTCATCCGTTGTTACAATCGTTTTGAGGCATAGATTTGTTTTACAAGGTTAATTTCTGGGGAAAATCAGTTGTCCCACATCGGTATTTTTGAGGGTTTTGAACATTTTGGGGTTCTATCACTCTCACCATGAAAGAAGGTCGAAAAAATCAGCAAAAAACCCTAAAGAAGCTAGAACTTTGAGTTTAAGCTACCATGGTATAAAATTTTAAACTTTGACTTAAAGTTGGAGTTTTTCTTAGTCCTAAAATTTATTTTCTTGCTTGTTTTGTGTCGGTGTGGCTGAGTGTGGAATTTGGAAGCACAAAAGGTCCTCAAATTCAATCTTGACCACGACTGCACTTAAAAAAAGTAACATTTTATCTTGTGGTTTATTTTTGTTATTTTTCAGTAGCTTTGTTATGTGATAATGGTCTGTTTGATATTAGTTTGCTGTTAGATTGTCTTAGGTTTACTTAGTAGTAATATGTTGTCCTAAATGATGCTTAAGATTCATTAGATGTTTGGAAATAGAGATCACTTTCTTACCTTCATAAATGACATGCTTAACCTTAATAGTGTTCGTTGAAGTGGCTGAATGTGTGAGCCTAGATAATTTTGTTGATGTTGCTCCATAGATAGAGAGGCACAGACTGTTGTATGCTTTTATTAGATGTTGACTATCCTGTTTGGTTGCTCATTCCTTAAACATGACAAAATATGGTTACATGATTAATAACAGTAATTTTGGTGAACTTTTAGACTAATGATAAACCCTATTTGAATGTGAGAGATTGCGAAAGTACTGTGATGATCTATGTTGAGTAGTTTAAGGTAGTTGCTAGCTTTCTTGATGAGATTGTGTAAATCTTAATATTCAATCTGCTTTTTTCTTAGTCTATAGATCTTCTCCATGTTAATTAAGTAGCATGAGTTATGATGAGGACAAGTAAAGGATCACTGTTGGATTGAAACAAAGCTTAAAGAATCTAAGTGCTTATATGAGTCTTATAATGTGGTCAAGGTACTACAGTAGGATTGAATGAAGTTTAATTGCATTTGAATAGGCCTAAGTATACCTAAGTCTGTTTAAGTATGCCTGTATTGGCCTAAAAATTACCTTGACTAGTTGTGTCTTATATGCTGAGGGTAGGTATAAAACAAATGGCACTCTAGAATATGACATAGAAGTTCTAAAAATGAAGGTTGGGTTTAAGGTTTATTTATTTGGTAATATGTTCCCAAGTGGTCCATTAGAGGCAGTGTAGGTTCATTAAGTTTGTAAGACCATTTAAGATTAATTAGGACACCTAGATACAACTAGGATGATTGTGTGTCATGATTGTTCGTTTAAGCAGAATCTAGTGTTGATTTTTATGTCATTAGACCCCCCCCCCCCCCAATCCCCCCCAAGTGGCACTGAAATAGTAATTGAATCCTAATATGCTCTTTGACTGTTAAAAATGATTACTCAACCAGTGAAAAGGAACTATTTGAGTCTAAGGATTGGTGTTCAGTTTAAACTTAAGCTTATAATAATTAAGATGTTCAAATCTTTTTTTAAAGAGGTAATGTCTAAAAGGAATTCAAAATAGCTTTCATAGTTAAGACCCTAGGTAGAATTGATTGAAATTGTTAACTTGTATGGTCAACTAGGTGTTTAGATGGAATTTGATTTAAAGGTGGTGTCAACTAACTTTAACCACAAGGTCTTGGTGGTTGTCACTGGACATGAGGATGAGGTATAGGATTGAGGTTGCCTTAGGAAAGTAAAGGGTGAGCTTAGGCATGAACTGGAGGTAATGACCAGTGGGGCCTTTGTTCATATTTTACTAAAAACAAGACTCAGGAAAGGGATGGAGAGGTGATAACCTCACCCTACCCTGTTTCTCTTTCAGGACTCTGAGGTTTCCCTTTTTCTCCTAAATCTCATTCCCATGGCTGTGGGAATCACAGAGGCCTTATGATTTGTTAGGAGAAGTTTACCATGCCTGGGGGGATCTTTGAGATCTTATGCTATTAAAACCAAGTTAGAATAAAGTGTGAGGGTCTGTTACATTCTCTACCATAATTAAATGGATTAAAAACAGCAATATTGACTAAAGTTCTGGGAGTAAGTTATTTATCAGGACCTAGATCCATGTTTTGGAGTTCAAACTTGCTTGCTTTATGTTGTTTAAGAATGAACATGTTCAATGAAAACCCGTATGATATATTTATGCTTCATCTGTTTGTGTTGTTGCCCTAGCCATAGTTTGAATCTAGGAAGAGGACAATTTAGTTAATAGAAGATTGGTGTAAATTCTTGCTTTTGAACTGTTATATTTAGAGCTTACTATGCATTGTGATGTAACCTGGAATGAGAAGATAAAGTTGTACTCTGTTTAATAAGGTTTGTCTCTATACTGTTGGTGTGTTTAAAGTCCCATCATAATTAGAACTGTAGGATGGAATAACTAAATACTGCGTGTGTGTCAAATAATGAATAAGTGATAAGCTAGAATTGGTTTAATGTTGTTGTTTAAGGATGTTATGAGTACTCTTAAACAGCTTGTGAACCACTTGGCATAGGGTGGTCTTTTCAAAAACACCTCAAAGAGAGGGTAGGAAAGAGTCAAACTTATCTTGATTCATAGTACCTACCCTCCAAATGAAGGGTGTCATGACACAACCTATGAACTATGGGGGGCATTCCTGTCATGAGGGTATATTGATCTTCCTTGATCTCACCAATTTATCAAAGGTTGGAAATAGAAAGGCGTGGGAAAAATTAACTTGTTTGGATGTCTAAAGGAAATTAGGAAGAAGAAATTGGTTGTTTCAATAAGTTGATTTTGGTTTCTTTCTAACGGAGATAGATTAATGTGAAGCTGTTGGCAATAAGTCTTCTTTTAAAAGTTAAGAAAAATTCAGAGTCACAAAAAGTTATTTGAACCTTGTGTCATTCCTCTTTTCTGTGAGGCCCTGTAGTAAACATAACTACTTTTGTCCTTTTTTTACTTAAGTGGCAATTCACATGAAATCTTGCTATATACATGCTTCTACTGCTGTTGATTAAAATAAAGGCTCATACCTGTGTGTTCTCTAGGAATCTAAATGTGCTCAGTTTCAACTCATTTAGTGTTGTTTTAGTTCAGACTTCTTGATGTTCCAACCCTTATTTGTGATCGTAAGTTGAAATGTGTTAGGATGTTTCTTTTTACCTGCATCTCTCTACTGTGCTTGTTATTGCATTAATTAGTTCTCACACTTGTTGCTATGAAGACTGCTAATATGTGAAGCTGGTGAATCACTTATCTGACATGTATAGGAATTAAGTTAGACTTGAATTAGCTTTAGTTTTTATATTTGGACACTGTTCTAAAAACTAGGGATTAACTAGGTGAGTAGGATGATCTTGAGTCTAAAAATTAAGCATAAAAATATGAATATACACAGAATATGCACAGATTAATGAAAAGGAAGAGGGATATACATATAGTATATATTATGATATACACATTAGATGTGTATATCATAGTATACTATGTGTATATAAGGAAACAGGTCAGTCATAGATGGGGTGTATACATGAGTAAAGGGGATAGAAACCTCACTTAAGCTCTAAACTTTCAAATGAAATTTCTTTTAGAAGGCAGTTGGGCCTGGCCAATTCAGGATTAATTAGAAATGGGCCAGATTGCATTAAACCCCAAAGGTAGAAGAAAAAGAGGAAGTTTTTTGTTTGTATCACCTATTGATTAAGTGTTTTAAAGTTGTCATGTTATTTTTCATATCATTATACTGCAATATCTGTTTTAATCCCCCTATTATGATTTTGAGTTTATTTTCAGTACTGCTTGTGATTAAATTATGTCCATATGTGGTGATACTTGTGCACAATTATGGAACTCTGATTTTATCCTATGGCAACACTGGTTTGGCGAGTTGAGGTGGTTTAGCTATCCCCGATGTCCAGCCATGCTTGGGGTTCATGAAACTCTTTGGAACTTGTGCAGCATAGGGAATACGAGTGGTGACAACCTTTTCCCCTTGCATGGTATGAGACCAAATCAGTAAGGCCAATTGTATACAATCGAGTACCTTAATTGTGTACCTTATAACAAATTTGATATATATAGTTATATGTATAATTATACAAGTGATTGGTTCAGTAAATATGGACTAACCTGGGTCCTTTTTCCTTTTCCTCCTCTCACTGCATGGCCATTTGGGCAGAAGTCCAAGCCACCTTGGCCCAATAGGAAAATTCCTTTAAAGATTTATTGAGTCTAAGAAAAGAAAGGGAAGCTAATATATATTGAAGGCCCAACCATGGGTAAAAATGGTTAACTAGGGGTTTGGTACACCCCTAGTCTATCCCATCTCCATTAAATATATTATGCCCTTTTTTTTGTTTTTTTTTTTAAATGTTGTATTGTGTTTGTATTTGTAAAACAACTCACACTATTATTAGAATCAGTTATGGTTTGAACTAGACATCTTAGGCAAATGGTACAGAGGCCATTTAGTTCGACTTTAGGTCCCGACGCGATTTTCAAAGCCTAGCTTAATATAAACGATTTTTGAAAGACTAAAAAATGGCTAAGTAAATCAGTAAAAAGAATGAAAGGAATTAGTTCATTTACGAAAATATTGTTATCATCTTCTTGAAAAAGGAAAACTGAGTTGGCATTTTAAGTACATTTCCCTTGAAATTCTGTCTTTCTCAAGATGTTTTTTGGACCAAAAACAAGTCAAAAAAATGATTTTGATTCATATATATATATATATATATATATTTATTTATATATTGTATTCATGCACCAAACACAGGTCTTTCTCTGGATTGGACCCAGTTGAAAAACGGAAATTTTGAGGGTTAAGGCCCAACTTAAAAATCACATTTTTAAAGTCCCACTTAAACAAAAACAAAATCAGAAAGAGAAGGAAAAACACATTTTGGGCTGTGCCCTGTAACAAAAAGGAAAACGAGATTTTTGGGCTAAAAACCCAATAGACTTAAACACTCAATTAATTTTTTCAGAAAAGGCATCAAATTTGGGCCAAATATCAAAATTTGGGTCAAAACCCTTTTTTTCCCAAATCCAATCCTATCCTCAACAGATCGCTCTTACTAAGCCCACATGCATTGACCATTTCCGAGCAACCGACCACTAGGATCACAGATATCCTTCACCTCTTATTACCAACTCCACATCTCTCAAAGAACCAACAATGAAACATCTTAACCAAATTCCCACAACGGAAACTCACACCATATCTAAAACTGAACTTGGTCAAGTATCCGAAGTAAGACGACACTTTTCATATCGTATCGCAACCTGACATACTAAATCGATAGCACAGAATTTAGAACGGGTTTCTGCCATTCGAGGGAGAATACAACAAGAATTCACAGATATCAATTGGAATCTCCGAGATACCAATTGGACCCCATACCGAGATACCAATTCGACAAAAGTAGCATGAATAGAAAGAATAAAGGGAGTTTTCCTAACATGCCTCATAGCCTCTTTTTGGTTTTTCGGCCCGGAACTCCGAAAAATCATCCGAAACCCGATTTTGACAAACAAAATATGTAGAAATAGGTAAAAACACGCTACGAACTCATTCGTGCACTCAAAATTTCCATCCAGGGTCCCGTCGACCAAGTCAACCCCCGATCGGCCAAAAACCAACTTTCTAACCCGATTTTTGATATTCATCCAAGGTCTGATTTCAACAAACAAAATATGCACCCACATGTAAAAAGACGCTACAAACGCACCCATGACCTCGTATTTCCCAACGGAGATACCGTTGACTAAGTCAACTCCTAAACCTCAATAGTCATTCCTAAACCAAGTCCCTAAATGCACCCGAGTGCATTGGGAGCCGAACCAGACCCACCAATCAATCACAAATGGTCATCCGGACCTCTCGGAATAGACAGATTTTTGAAAGAAATCCGTTCACCCAAAAGTCAACTCCCGGTCAAACTGTTTTTGCTTAAAGCCAAATTTTTCTAGACAACATTCCAAAGCCCAAAGCGATGCCTAGGAAGTCATGCCAACTATATTCTCGGGTCAAAATAGTTCTAACGAGACTTAGGAACTGGTCAATGAGGGAAAAACGGAAGAATCACGGTAACGACAAAATGGGTCGTTACATCAGATACTAATTAAACAGTCGCTCGTCCTCGAGCGAAGAATGAGAGTAGGAGAATATTACGGTAACCAAGGAAATCATATCACAACCAACACAAAGCTCTTACAACAAGAAGCAAACCCAAACTGCAATTCATTTGCACTTAGCCAAAAGACCCAATTACCATGTCTCAAAAACACACAACGGATCTATCATAGATAAATCAAATAACACGAACCTTTAGACATAACTAATCATAAAACATTCAGAAATGCTAAGATATTCTGAGCTAGTCGCTCTTTGAATCACAATTTCTCAGAAGTACACAATACAAACTGAAACCATGACTTACTCTTTCCAAAAGAGAATCCTAAATCTTCCAGAAAACTCTAAGCTATTTCATCGAAACTTGTCTTTCTCGTAGCCGACTTGGTCAGTCTTAAGTCTCCTTAACTTTTCAAATCATGTATCTAGGAACTTACCATCGAGTATTGCATAGAGCAAGATCTGCTAACATCTAATGATCAGAACGGAGCCTTATCACATCCTAGAATCTCTTTAAAACACAACCATGATCATTATAACCCATTGTACTAATCAAAAGGCTGACTTTGGTGAAATACCAAAAGGACTTCTAATAAGAAACCTCAAAAATCAGGCGTTCCTTATCACATCCGTTTAAACTGATTTACTTGGAACCCATCACCCTCTTACAGTGCATAGCAAACCAAAAGTTACCGCTCTTGGCTCTAAAAGCTGAAACTTACCCAAATTGTTCTAAAGGTACCGGATGACTAAATCTTGCGAATGCGGCCTCAAATTCCTTAACATTACCCAATACGCATACCTGGTACAACCCAAATTTTTCTGACACTAAGGACATATGTACTCATAAATCAATCCTTTAACTATTAAACTTTCCATTGTAACACCTCAATAACCCATAATACTTCTGAAAGAATCAAAATCTCACCATCCCTAGCGCTAACAAGCATAATCACTTCGGGCCCATAATATCCTAAGTCATTCCGTTAATGTTGTTCATAACATAAAACACTTACAACAACCCGATCCCATCTCGGAAGCACTGGTAGCCATAACATACTAAGAATTTCTACAAATCCTTTCTCTTAAACACACACTAACTTATTCACTGGTCACCACTTCTTATTACTTACCTATTCCGTAATCTTACGTTCTCAATCACACAACTATCACAAGCTCGTTTATTCTATACTAGACTACAATACCATCATTCAAATAAATTCAAGTACTCCCAAGGGCGCACCTAATTCTTGCCACTCTCGACTAACACCAACCAATTCTCGAAGCCACCAAATCAATTACTGCAAATCATAAGTCTTGCACACTACCGAAATAACCTTGAAGATAGAATCACACCACGCACTTTACACATTAGAGTTACCTTTCAACGTATCAAAGTCTAAATCGACTAAACTCTAAATCCAACGAAGCACATACTTGGTCCACAATGACCCACTTTCCTCCACCAAGGTTCCCATATTCCATTCCTTATTTTGAATTTCAAAATGATCCATATAACTCGAAAAGGTTTAAGCCTCATCTCTGATTCACTAAATTAGAATGCCTCCATTGTCAAACCTAAGCACACCTAACCATTCAAGCGACTATACCATCCACTTCAACCGGATAACAACACTGATAAATAATAAAACTCACTGAAGCCACCCAACAAGGACAAAGGCTCTCGGCCTCAATCCGATACTGGACATAACTCCTAACAGTTGCTTGGTTACTAGAATCTCACTCTTGTAATAGTCACAAACACATTCTCGTAGGCATGCCAGATATAAATTATTTCCTTCTTAGTGCTCAAGAATTTTCAATCCAAATCCTTTTATCTCGACTCAATTCCATGTACACAACAAGTACCTATACCAATCCACTTAAGAATTCGAATTCTCTATGCTCTCTCACAATATCGACCTGTTAGTACTTACTCTCAAATCCTCTTATCTACCATACACAATCACTATACTCGTCGAATTTGGTAATCTCTAGTGAACTCACACTCGTCCTCGCATTCGGAGTCAAAACCCTTTTTTTCCCAAATCCAATTCTATCCTCAACAGATCGCTCTTACTAAGCCTATATGCATTGACCATTTTCGAGCAATCGACCACTAGGATCACAGATATCCTTAAGCTCTTATTACCAACTCCACATCTCTCAAAGAACCAACAATGAAACATCTTAACCACATTCCCACAACGGAAACTCACACCATATCTAAAACTGAACTTGGTCAAGTGTCTGATGTAAGACGACGCTTTTCATATCGTATCGCAACTTGACACACGAAATCGATAGCACAGAATTTAGAACGGGTTTCTGCCATTCGAGGGAGAATATAACAAGAATTCACATATACCAATTGGAATCTCCTAAATACCAATTGGACCCTACCGAGATACCAATTTGACCAAAGTATCACGAAAAGAAAGAATGAAGGGAGTTTTCCTAACATGCCTCATAGCCTCTCGTGGATGGGTACGGATGTCTCTGTACCATTCTACGAGACTCTACTACACATTGCTCTTGCACCTATTAGACCGGTAACCTAGGCTTTGATACTAACTTGTCACGACCCAATTCGGGGTCGCGCGGGTACCTACCTTTCCCATCTCGGTAGGCGAACCCTCTCATTGATTTCACATCAATTAAGTAAAGGCGATTCATTTAAATCAACAGATATTTAGAAATTCAGCGGAAACTTCATAATATATTCAATAAACTCAAGAATCAATAAAATTACAATGATGTAACACATACAGACTCGATCCACTTTCCATGACATGGTCTAGACTAGTACAAGAGCGACTAATGATTTCAGATTACCACCACATTCTAAGACTCAATCTCCGTCCCGAAATGAAATGGGAGGAGGTCTTCTGAATAGGCATTACGTATTTCCACATACGCTTCGATCAATCACCTGAAAAAAATCTACACCCCAAAAAGGGTGTAGCAAGTGCAATATCAATACAAACCACGCGTACTAAGTAAGTATCATAGGCCGACAATGGTTAGTAACACATATCAGTAAAAAGATTCACAGATAAACATGATAACAACCCAATCAAGTCATACGGCTATCTACCACACACGGTATATCAATACCCTTAAGCATTAATTTCACTCTAATAATTCACCAGTCAAGCTCACAACGATATCGAAACTCACATATCATTAAATCGATTGTTTCAGTGTAGTGGTCAGCTCATCATCAAGACACTCGTTATCCTACATCACATAGAGACTAAACATATAACTGATCTTACGGACGGTCTATAGGATATCTCAACAAGTTCAATCAATAGATTCAGGTCCAAGTACACGTTATTGCCTAAGTAAAGCATCTAATCCTAAATGTACCAAGTCTGAATAAATCAATCTAAATCCAATCATCACAAGTAAATACCAAATCATCTCAAACAAGCCATAATGAAATGCAATGCAATGCAATGCAATGCAATGCAAGATGTATGGATGCAATGCCATGCCATGCAAATGAGGTGTACACATGTACTTCGAATGGAAATATCGACGTCTCGGTAGCACAACCTAGTGTGACTAGCGAAGTCTGAGTGCCACCCGTCCCGGATCTTTGCCAAACAGACAGACGGGACCTTGGCTAATTGCTCACAGAGGGAGTCTCACCGGCACCACTCTGGGGGACCCGCGGAGTCTATACACTAACAACGATTTCGGAATAACATCGGAATCGGCCATGCAACAACGATGCTCGAATATACCATCGGACATCGGCCTCCTCACAATCACTCAAAAGAGTCTGTCAAATATCAGTTTCACAAATCAACGATTCCGGAATTGAACCTCGGACATCGGCCTCCTCACAATCACTCAAGTAAAAGAGTTTATCAAGTATCAGTTTCATATAAACAATGATTCCGGAATGGATATTAGGACATCGACCTTTTCACAATCACTCAAGTAAAAACGTTTATCAAATATCAGTTTCGCTCAATCAATGATACCGGATCATCACCGAGTGTCGGCCATACATGATAAATATGAGAGAATGCGTGCACTGCATATGTCAATAACCAACAATCGAGTTCAATATCACAAATACCACAACGGTATGCCAACAACGTATCACATCAAAATACCAACAGTGGAGTTTCAATATCACAAATACCACAACGGGCATGCCAACAACGTATCACATCACACTACCAACAGTCGGTATGCCAACATATATCAATAACTCAAGTACCAACAGTGGGTACGCCAACAATATATCCAAGTACAATTACCAACAAGGGGTATGTCAATCCTATCTGAATTAGGACAACAAGTAGAATTTGATATCTATCAACTACGTATGGCATCAAGCCAACACAATTGAATAATCAAACACACATAACGGGGTGGCTAGTCCCACACACAAAGGTCAATTTACATTATTACCACTTCCTTAAATCAGCCTATTAGCTTAGGATAAGTAATCTCACCTTACACTCCCAATCATTCGTCACAACTCCTTTTAGAACTCAATCACAATCGTTGATGTATTTTAGCCTCCCATCTATCAACTAGGTTCACTAGTAATGGCATAACACAAAAATCACATATTACGAGAATTTATCATCATTAGACACTACAATAGGTTTCACCCTCTACTTCCAAGTCATATATATCCGCCGATATTAACGAAAAATCACATCAAACAACCTAAGGAATCTACAGGCCACAAGCCCGAACACACAAATCACACAACAATACCATCCTAAGATTTCATCCCAAATCTCCAATTTCTATACATGCATTCTCCATTCCTTTTAATACACGAATATATGAAACTAACCAGAGTCTACCGAAAGGGAAGCCATAACCTACTTAGGAGCTGAACAGATGCCACGAACCCACACGTTACCTTGTCTTTCGAAGCATCTCCAACTAATAAAACTCTATCACATATGAATTCTATATAATAAACCATGAGTAATGATATCCATATTGGCTACTTTCTATTCGGGTCAAATTCCAACTCTTAATCTAGAAAAAACGGGCCCAAGGGCAAAACGGGAATTTTATGACCAAAATACCAAATTCAATACCAAAAGGTAAAAACCCATTACTTTAATCATAGGAATACTCAAATAATTATTAAAATCATCATTTATATGAAAAACCCAAAATTTGGGTCTAAGAACCCTAACTTTAGAAGAAACGGCCTCTTGAAAAGGGTAAAATGGGAATCTCAAGGCACAAATTCAAGAAAACAATACGAATGATGTTAAATAAATATTATGAGCTCACTCAAACATGATTTGAACCCATAAAAACTTATTTGGAAACAAACCCTGATTTTGGGTTGAAGAACCCTAGGTTTTGCATAAAGATTTTTGGAAGAGGAAAGGTTTTACAAAGCCACAATGATGGATTAATTAATTGAAGCTATTAATCATGAGATTTATACTTTACGCATAGGAACAATCTTGAGAAACAATCAAGAATCCATTCATCCCCAAGCTTCCAAGAGAGAAGGTATCTCAAATGAGGTCCAAATCCAACATAGTCTCTGTTTTTTCCTGGATTTTCGTGCCAGGGTGACCTCAAAATTCAGATTTGATGGAACCGTTGGATTCCCCATGAAATTTCCTTGAATTTTGGCTTTTGAATCGCCTCATTTGGACTTAAAATGAGGAATATATGAGGGTTTTTATATTGGACCCGACTTCAGTTTTTGGCGGGACTGTTTCAGCGGTCACTACTACCGCTACAACGGTCAAACCGCTGCAGTGGTTTTACCACTGCAGTGGTCCTAAGGAATATGTAGCGGTGCCGCTTTAGAAGGGGTCCGCTGTAGCGGTCACCAAACACCAGATGCCCCGATTTTTTGATTTTTTGCCCCAGAACTCCGAAAACTCATCCGGAACCCGATTTTTACAAACAAAATATGTAGATATAGGTAAAAATGTGCTACAAACCCATTCGTACACTCGAAATTTCCATCCAAGGTCCCGTCGACCAAGTCAACCCCCGATCGGCCAAAAACCAACTTTCCAACCCAATTTTCGTTATTCATCCGAGGTCTGATTTCAACAAAAAAATTATACGCCCACATGTAAAAACATACTACGAACGCACCCGTGACTTTGGATTTCCCAACGGAGATACCGTTGACTAAGTCAACTCCCAAACCTCAATAGCCATTCCCAAATCAAGTCCCAAAATGCACCCGAGTGCATTGGGAGCATAACCAGACCCACCAATCAATCACAAATGGTCATCTGGACCTCTCGGAATCGACGGATTTTCAAAAGAAATCCATTCACCCAAAAGTCAACTCCCGATCAAACTATTTTCGCTTAAAGCCAAATTTTTCTAGAAAACATTCCAAAGCCCAAAACGATGCCTAAGAAGTCATGCCAACTATCTTCTTGGGTCAAAATAGTTTTAACGAGACTTAAGAACTGGTCAATGAGGGTAAAAACAGAAGAATCACGGTAACCACAAAACGGGTCGTTATAACGTACAATATGCAATGCATGAGTTTAAAAATCATATATATATAGAGTGGTTTTTAGTAAATATTTTAAACAATCCTACTCGGTACTCCCCCACTCCTTGATTTCCTCTTTATCATGTAGGTATATTTCTAATTTTCTGTCTATCTCTCAATTTTCACATTTTTTTTTAATCTGGACTCCGTCTAGTTATGAATCTTATTACACTGTTCATCTCTTTCTCTTAATCTTAATTCTTAATATCCTCTTCTTTAACCACACCCTGGTCACCATGGCCAACATCGTCCTTTATCATTTGGACATTAAAACGGCCTTTCAAATACCTAGAAATTTACAGGTTAATCCATCGAGTATATTAAGAAATTAAGAGAATAACCATATACTAAGAGTAATAGATTCATAATAACAAGTAAGTAATTACTCAAACATAATATATTAATTAAACATGGAATAATTTACATAGTAGGGGGATAAGTAAAGAAAACATAGTTAAAAGCTTACATGATTTGAAGATGGAGAGAGGTTTCCCTTTCGGGGAACCCGAAAACCACTTCACAATAATAGAAAATTACTTGAAGGCCTACTACTATTTTACAAGGAAGTTTATATTATAAAAGATTTGGACTGAAAAGGGGTTGAGGCGTTTGAAAGAGAAGGGGAATATGGAGCTTTTCTGGAGAGATGTGGTGAATGCTTTCTTTTTCGATGTCCTTGCTTCTCCACAAATGCTGCTATTTATAGGTGTCTGGCGGACTTCAACTCCGGATTTCAAATTAGTAAAGAATTTTTTGAGTTCAGCCTGGTGCTCTTGGGGCCCCATCGTCACGTGAAACTTTTCAAAAGATACTTTATATTTTTGTTCGTTTGCTGAAAGATTATATTTTTTTCCGTTTGCTGAGTTGTTCCGTTACTTTATTAAAGCTACTACTTTATTAGAGCTACTTTAATAAAGTCTTCTTTTTCTTAAATGTCTTTGTCTTGTGCTATCATTATTGCCTCCACTAAAGTCTTTTTTTTCTGAAATGTCTTCTTTTTTATTTTGTCTTATTGTGCTATCATTATTGTCTCCACCAATTCTTGTCTATGTGTCCAAATTATGTAGAGCAACTGAATCAAAACTCATGCCTGAGTCTACATCATTTGGATCTTGAGAGTCTTGAAGTGCACTGTCCTGGAAATTAATATCATCTCCTTCGAAATCTGAACTATGGACTGGTGATATCCCTAGACTTGGAGATAATTCTGGACTAGGATTTTTAACTATATGTTTATCTTGTTCTTTTGTCTGAATTTTTTTTTCTAGTGTCTCTTTTACTATATTTTCAATTTTTTTTGTTCTTTTTCTCTTTTTATAATTATGCTTTTCTTTGTAGAAGTTGCTCCTTGTGTAAGTGCCTTTGGTAGTCTCCGTCTTGTCTAGAGAGATGAACATCCCTCATCTTCACTTTTTGGCAAAGTGACAGCTATCAACGAATTTGATGAGTCTTTACCGGCTACCGTTTGAACCGAACTAGCTGTATCTTTACTCGATACAGTGGGTCTAACTGCATTCATTGGGGAATGCACACCCGTCTCATCCATTTTTGTCTGAGATGGAGAACTCTGTGATTGCACTAACTCGAACTTAATCGCTTGTAGTCTTTGTTCTAATATCTTTACTTGATCTAAGAGTTTCATTTTTTCTTGAACCAATATCTCTTTCTGCTGGTTTAGTCTCTTGACCACTTCAGTCATAGTAGAATAGTGATCACAAAAAATCACCTTATCTGTGTCTTTTTGTATGTTGTACTAAGGGATTTTGTCTGGATTTTGTCTAAGAGCTGGAGAAATATAGTAATTTGGACCCAACATTCCTCTAGCATAGTCTAATGCCTCAGTAAAATCATTAAATCCTTTAAAAAGTGGTTTTCTTATGTCTTTAATAGAGTCTAAAACTTCTATCCATGTTTAAAAAATACAATTAGTTTTACCATGAATTACAACATAAAATTTAAATTTTTTGTCTAAATTTTTGTCTGTGAAATACTAACAAAGAGAATTTATAGTAGCTACAAAGTGTTTAGCGTCTTTTCTATTATGCGAAATCCATAGATTTTCTACCAAACATCTCTGTTGTGTGTCTATTACATATTCCGGCAATACTTTAAAAGTCCAATTTGATGGTTGGAAGGCTACTAAGCTATTAACTCCGAATTGTATTCTTTCCATAGTATTCCTTTCTAATGAAGATTACCTAATACGGTATGTCTGTAAGTGTCTTGGGTTGAGGCTATGCCTTTCCCCTTGTCTGTTGTCTGAGAACTGGAAGGTCTCATGCTGTTCAAATAGAAAATCAGTTAGCAGTAATCTTTAGTCTACTTAATTGGTCTGCTAAATTATTATTTTTCCCTTTTATATGTTCAAATTTTTAAATTACAAATTGAAATGATATCCAAGAAATTTAGCCATCTTCGTCTACTTCGCAGTTTTGACCTCTGAAGTTTTATCGTCTACTACTAACTTTCTGGTTTATTTAAGATATATAGTCTAAAGTTATTTAATCCATATATTACAGCTAAAATCTCTGCATCTATACTACTCATATTCTTTTTTCTTTATACTTACCACTTTGATAAGCACATATCTTTTCTTCACTTTTATTACTATATTTATTTGGTTTTGCTTTTAATACTGCTCCCCATCTTTCAAAACTGCCATCTGTTTCTATAATTAAATAATCTGTTTCGAGTGGCATATCTAAATCAGGAATATTTTTTATTTTGTTCTTTGATTTTTTGTACTAATTTAATGTCTTCAGTATTAAAGTGTTTTTGACCATTAGATCCAGTCTTTGAATACAATGGTCCTGCTATTTTTCCTAAATCTTTTATAAAATTTCTAGCATAATTTACCATTCCTAAATTTTTTTGTAATTCTTTAACATTGTCTAACTTATCTGGCATTTCCAAAGCTTTCTTGGCTATATGAGGTTGTAACTTTATTTTACCCTCTCCTAGTACTACTCCTAAAAAGTTTATATAATTTTTACATAATTCCATCTTTTTCTTACTAATTACTATTCCATTTTCTACAATACCGTTTGTAGGTGTCCTAAGTGTTCTTTAATATCTCTACTAAACACTAGTATATCATCTACATATACTAATACAAACCTTTTGTATTCTCCAAATATACTATCCATTTTTCTTTGGAAAATTGGCAGAGCTGTCTTTAATCCAAATAACATTACTAACCATTCGAAATGTCCTTCAGGACAGGTAAATGTCGTCCATTCTATACTTTCTTTATGCATTCATACCTGCCAATATCCTAATTTACAATCAAATTTACTAAATATTTTCTTTCCTTGTATTCTATTTATTAATTCTGTCTTATCTGGTAGCTTATATCCATCTGTCCTAGTATTATCATTAAGTCTTTTATAATTTATCACCATTCTAGCTTTTCCTCTTACTATTTCACTATGATTTCTTACCATAAATGCTGCAGATCTATGTTTAGAAGTAGATCTCCGTATTACTTCTAAATCTAATAGTTCTTTTATTTGTATTTTGAAATCCTCTACATCTTGATTTGTTGCTTCAATAGAAGCTGTCTTAATTACATAGTTTGGGTTTATTATATCTAATTTACATACAATTCTATTATTTTTCCAATGTTTTAACAGTTTTCCCCTATAATTTCTATTTCGTCTAATATTTTTATTATATTATATAGATCTTTTTGATTTTTTAGTATTCCTATTCTTTCTATCCCTGCTTTAAAATTATACAATTCTGTTTCTATATCTATTAAAGTATAATATTTTTCTAATACATTTTCATTTTCTAGTATTTCCTCTTCTTCTAGAATTAAATTATTTGTCTCTGTCTTACTTTTGCAACATGTATTATTCTCTTGACAGTCTTTACAACAACTATCTCCTTTCTTGGATTTTTCTATTAGCTTTGAGGCTTCTTGTTGAACTCTAGTTAGTTTGTTCATGAAAGAGTAATTTCTTTAAGCTCTTCTAGCTTCTTTTTCAAATCTTTAATATCGTTATTTTTTGTAATATAGGTTTAGGCTCGAATATGGAGCAAGATTACCTAATACGTTCTGTCTCTAGTAACAAAAAGAATAAATAATAAGACAAGAAATTCTCAGCTAATTGAAGATTTCAAGAAACATTAATAAATATAGATGAATATATGTCAGATACAAAAAGTATATATTCTGTAGTAAGTGTAGACACTAAAGAAAAAAATCAAAATAGACTCATCAGACTCAGAAGCAAAAGAATTAATTAATGAAATAGGATTAGAAAATCTAGACTTAGAATCAATAGATAATTTAGCAAATATAGGGGAAGACTGTAACCATGAGTTCGAAAGAAATAAAAGATTGGATAGTAATGCGTGTTTCTTTTGTAAATGGTATCCTAGTAGAGACAAACAAGCTAAATGTAAAAATTGTTATATAGAAGGATGTACAATGTGTATAGAAAAAGAATTTAAAACAAAAATAAATAAAGAGGAAACTCATAGGAAAATTGAAGACCCTACTATTAATCTAAGAATGGTAACATTAGAAACAAGAATAAATGAATTAGAAACTAGATAATGTAAATTAGAAAAAGGAAAACAAAAAGAAGCAGTTAGCAAAGATGAAGAAATAAGTTTATCGAATATACAACCAATAATGAGACCATTAAGAGCAATACCAGAAGATTCTCAAGCAGAATTAATGAATATAGAAGACCATGAAGCATTAGTATGTAATGAAGATAAAAAATTAGGAACAATAAAGATACTTGCAAGAATTAAAATAGATGATTATGAGATAGAAACATTAGCATTAGTAGATTCAGGGTGCACAAAGTGCATAATAAATAAAAGAATAGCTCCACCTAATTTAATAAAAATTCTAGAAAAACCAGTTGCAGCCATGCAAATGGATGAGACTCATAACATATATAGACATTATGTTCATAAGGTATACATTAGTTTTATAAATACATGTTCAGAATTCTACAAACCAAGCTATAAAATGGATAAGATATGGGTAAGAGACCTTAATATAAATGTAGATTTTGTCATAGGATTAGATTTTATGTTACATAATAATGGCAGTTGTATGATTACAAGAGATGGAGTAAGTTTCTTAAAAAATATTACTAATATACCAGTACAAGTTCTTAAGATTGAAACTAGAATCCGCCATAAGAAGATCCCTACCACAGACCAAATAGACCTGCACAAGAAAGAAGATAGTTGTTGTAAAGACTGTCAAGAGAATAATACATGTTGCAAAAGTAAGACAGAGACAAAGAATTTAATTCTAGAAGAAGAGAAAATACTAGAAAACGAAAATGTATTAGAAATAGAAAATATAGTAAAAGAGACACTAGAAAAAAATTCAGACAAAAGAACAAGATAAACATATAGTTAAAATTCCTAGTCCAAAATTATCTCCAAGTCAAGGGATGTCACCAGTCCATAGTTCAGATTTCGAAGGAGATGATATTAATTTCCAGGACAGTGCATTTCAACTCTCAAGATCCAAATGATGTAGACTCATGCATGAGTTTTGATTCAGTTTCTCTACATAATTTGGACACATAGACAAGAATTGGTGGAGACAATAATGATAGCACAAGAAGACAAAATAAAAAAGAAGACATTTAAAAAAAAAAAAAAGACTTTAGTGGAGGCAATAATGATAGCACAAGACAAAGACATTTCAGAAAAAAAAGACTTTATTAAAGTAGCTCTAATAAAGTAGTAGCTTTAATAAAGTAACGGGACAACTCAGCAAACAGACAAAAATATAAAGTTTCTTTCAGCAAACGGACGAAAATATAAAGTATCTTTTGAAAATTTTCACATGACGATGGAGCCCCAAGAGCACCCGGCTAAACTCAAAAGATTCTTTACAAATTTGAAATCCGGTGTTAAAGTCCGCCAGACCCTATAAATAGCAGCATTTGTGGAGAAACAAGGACATCGAAAAAGAAAGCATTCACCACATCTCTCCAGAACAGCTCCATATTCCCCTTCTCTTCCGAATGCCTCAACCCCTTTTCAGTCCAAATCTTTTATAATATAAACTTCCTTGTAAAATAGTAGTAGGCCTTCAAGTAATTTTCTATTATTGTGAAGTGGTTTTCGGGTTCCCCGAAAGGGAAACTTCTCTCCATCTTCAAATCATGTAAGTTTTTAACTATGTTTTCTGTACTTATTTCCCTACTATGTAAATTATTCTATGTTTAATTAATATATTATGTTTGAGTAATTACTTACTTGTTATTATGAATGTAGATACAAGTACAGGAAATGTACCGGGGAGAAGAGTTTTTAGAACAGCAGGAGAACCCATAGATAATTTTAAACCATCGGGGAAAATAATGCCTATAGAAGAATCTATTATCCTTCAAGAAGGAGGTAATAAAGGTAAAATATTAAATATAGAAGCACACGATCCACAAAGATGGAATTCAGTAATAGATCTTTGGAAAGGAATAGTAGTAGCAGACTATATAAAAACATATAATGATACAGACGCAGAAACAATGTATAAATACCGAGAAACATTTTTAGGAGAATCAGCAAAAGCCTTATGGGAAGCCTACAAAGAAAATTTTCCGATGGAGTTCCAACACTTAGTATCCATGGAAGCAAATTCATATAATTTTACTACTAAAATACATACTTTAATTACAGGGGAAGATCCAAATAGTGGATTATTAGTATTACAAAGAAATGCAGTAATAAAATTAGAACAACTAAGTATAAGTAGTTGGTTCCATATTAAGAAATTTTTAAACGATTATTTTTATTACTGTACTATTAGTGGAAATGCTTTTGATCAAGAATTAGGTAAAAAAAAGTGATTTAATAAACTACCAGGAGCCTTAGGAAGAGAAATAGAAGATAGATGGAACAAGAGAGATGGAGTAGTACAGAACCCTAATCTAAAATGGTCAATAGGGCATAGAATACAACATATAATGGATATACTACAATAAAAATGTACTCATATACAGATACAAAAACAACTAAAACAAAATGAAATGAACTTTTGTAAAAGTGTGGTTTACACTACTCAAAGCTATGATAAAGAAAATTATAAAAAGAAAAAGCATAAAAAATATAGAACACATTATAATAGAAATTATCCTCAATATAATAGAAAGAAATATTATCTTAGAAAGTCAGCAGCTAGAAAACCTTACTTAGATAGAAATAGGCATGTAAGAAAATACAGAACAGATAGAAATTATAAAAATAAACTAGCATGATTTACTTGTGGAAGTGTAGAGCACTTAGCAAATACATGTCCAAAAAGAATAAATAATAAGACAAGAAATTCTCAGCTAATTGAAGATTTTCAAGAAACATTAATAAATGTAGATGAATATATGTCAGATACATAAAGCATATATTCTATAGTAAGTGTAGACACCGAAGAAAAAATTAAAATAGACTCATCAGACTCAGAAGCAGAAGAATTAATTAATGAAATAGGATTAGAAAATCTAGACTTAGAAGCAATAGATAATTTAGCAAATATAGCAGAAGACTGTAACCAGGAGTTCGAAAGAAATAAAAGATTGAATAGTAATGCGTGTTTCTTTTGTAAATGGTATCCTAGTAGAGACAAACGGGCTAAATGTAAAAATTGTTATATAGAAGGATGTACAACGTGTATAGAAAAAGAATTTAAAACAAAAATAAATAAAGAGGAAACTCATAAGAAAATTGAAGACCCTACTATTAATCTAAGAATGATAACATTAGAAACAAGAATAAATGAATTAGAAACTAAATTATGTAAACTAGAAAAAGGAAAACAGACGAAAATGAAAATACAAAATCAACTTTAATGAATATAGAACTAATACAAGACGAGTTTGCGGTAGACATAACTATAGAAGAAGCAAAAAGACTCCATGAAGATAACAAAAATATACTTTTTAGATGTAAAGGATGTAAGTTAGGAGAACTAACAATAGAAGAAACTACAAGCCACTTTAAATTATGTAAAGCTAGAACTGATAATTGGGGATATAGAGTAGAAATATGTACCAAAAGAAATCAGATGAATTTGATAAAATATTAGAAGATATGCAATACAGTGATGAAGAAATAGAGATAGACTCAATAATAAGTCAAAAAGAATTAATGGAATCTAGTGCGTCTAGTTCTAGTCCATTTCAAAGAACAACTGTTGGAGAACAATATACTGTAGATACTGTTTTTATATAGTCTGCTACTACTATTCCTTTCCAAAGATTTATTACTGAATTCCATCTTTGTGGATCGTGTGCTGCTATATTTAATATTTTACCTTTATTACCTCCTTCTTGAAAGATAATAGGTTCTTCTATAGGCCTTCTTTTCCCTGATGGTTTAACATTATCTATGGGTTCTCCTGCTGTTCTAAAAGCTCTTCTCCTCGGTACATTTCCTGTACTTGTATCTACATTATATTGTTCTCCAATAGTTGTTCTTTGAAATGTACTAGAATTAGATGCACTAAATTCCATTAATTCTTTTTGACTTATTATTGAGTCTATCTCTATTTCTTTATCACTATATTGCATATCTTCTAATATTTTATTAAATTCGTCTGATTTCTTTTGGTACATCTTTTCTACTCTATATCCCCAATTATCAGTTCTAGCTTCACATAATTTAAAGTGACTTATAGTTTCTTTTATTGTTAGTTCTCCTTGTATATACATACATATATATATATATATATATATATATATATATATATACACACACACACACACACATAACACATCATCATATCATCATCATCCCGCGTCCGGGGCATCATCAAAACATGCCCACTGCAGTGCTGTGCACATCTACATGCCTGACCGACGGACTATAGTGCGGCGCGGTGTAGTATATATATATATATAAGGAGTCAATGAACTGCCATCAGGCCTTTCGGAGCGACGTAAGGTCGGTAACCTCCGAATGAATTATGGAATTCGTATCGAATCCAAAGAAATAACTTAAGGATGATAAACATGATAATAATTCAAGAATCATTGAAGAAGTAAATCAAACAAATTGGGAAATAAGTAAGTAATCCAATAAAGAACATCTATAAGAAGTGATACATGATTGGAGTGAATTGTTATGGAATGCTCGTGTTCATCTTCTAGTTGGATTCGTGCCAAAGAAAGAGGGAAACAAACACTTTACATACCTTATTTGTCAAGCCGCCACTCGAAAGAATCCCTTATCCCGGTGCTCGCCCTTCACCTGAACCTATATTGAAAGATATATCCATAATCACATTCCATCATGTTCATACATCAACTTAGATATGTCGTATATTGAAGGATGATTAGGGTTATGAGAATTCGGGCAGCATTTCCTCTATTTCTACTACATCCCAAGTTTACAACAACAATAACCAACCCAATATCAATAACATCAAATTCAATTTAACCACTAATTCGTCAAATCAACTATAATTCAATACAAGGTTTATCGTCTTTCACTCAGTTCACTAAATACGTTAAAATCTAATGAATATAATTTCGAATCAATGTAATTCCATGGATATAAAAAGAGGGTCTTACCTTATTAACTTCCAATTGATCCTTGATAGCTTCAAACTCAAGATCCCACTATATTTCACCTTACTTCGCAATAATCACGATAATATGATGTTGCCACGAGCTTCCCGAGCCTAGATTACATAACCTTCTTATGATTTCTTGGTTTTAATGATAGAGAAAATTGGGAGAGGTGACCTCTGAAGTTTTTGGACCTTTTTGGGTGTAAGAATGAGTTAAAATTAGTGGGGGTTGGTATTTATAGGGTGGAAGGTCGATTGTCCACCGACTCAAAAATTGGCCCTCGCGATCGCGAGGCCATCGCGGAGAAGTCTTTCGCAGCCTATCTTAAAACCCCCATAACTTTCTACTCCAATGTCTTATCGACGACCGGTTTGTTGCATTGGAAACTATACTCAATGAACTTAAAGTTACATAGGTTATTCATTCCATAACTCCTCATATTCTCAGAGATACACCTCCCTTAAGTTGGACCAAAAATTCTATCCGAAATTCTGCCAAGTTTTCCCAAAATTTTGACATACTTAATTACTTCATTTCGCTTGATCCCGGAACCTTAGATATTCTCTTAATACTTGTTAAAGGTATTGCTTAACCTTATAAGAGTTCCATGTCCTCTCCGGCTTACGTTACTTTACTTACAATGCAAACACCGCGAAAATTTTCGAGGAGTAACACTGTGACAATGATTTAAGAGTTAAGTGGGGTATAAAATCTTTTAAAACTTTCCAACACTTAGTAGAATAAGCAAATAACATATATATATATATATGTTGTATCACTCTAAAAAAAAATATAGCTTTCGTACAAGAATTAGCCATGTCACAAAGTACTAAATTTAAACTATGACAACCATAACGTGTATAAAATGCTCTAGGATTTACATCGAGAAGTCTTTTTTGAACTTCTTGATGTTTTCCCTTCATATTAGATTCGTTATCATATCCGTGTCCTCTTAAATTATCAATATCAAGTCCAATATTTTTTATCTCATCTATAATAACTTCAAAAATACTTTTTCCACTTGTATCATCCACTTTTAAAAAACTCTAAAAAATATTCATTAATTTTTATTGGAGTAGCTGAAATATTCACACTCCGCAATATATAAAAGACATTTGTTCTTGATGGCTTGCATCTGGAGTGCAATCAAGTATGATTGAAAATTACTTTGTTTCTTTAATTTTTTCAATATTTTATTCTTGATTTCACCTGCCAACGAGTTTATCAATTCATTTTGTATATTATGTCTAAGGTAATGATTATGGATTTCTTCATGCTTAATTCGCCGAATATGTTCTTGCATAACTGGATCAAATTCTACAATCATTTCAATTAGGCTTAAAAAAGCTCCATCATTTTCTTGATAAATATTTTCATTGTTTCCCCTAAATGCCAAATTATTTTTTCCAAGAGTTTTGATTACGGCAATAATTCTTGACAGTACATTTTTCCAGTGCATTCTATCTCTATTAATTTGTTCTTGTACATCTTTATCAATTGTTTTATTTTTATGAAATCTCATTTCGAAATCAACCCACACAACCATATTAATATTGTTTTATTTTTGTGAAATCTCATTTCGAAATCAACCCACGCAACCATATTAATAATATGCTCGTTTGTTACTTCTTGATCTTTGAGATTAGCATTAAGATTTTTCCAATCATTACTATCTTCACTATCTAGTTTACTGTTAAGGGTACTAGAAGTTGTACTAAACAATTTACAACAAAAACAAATTAAAAGACTTTATCCAAATCTTTTGAGTAAACTAGCAATTTGCTTTCATGTCTTTCCCCATTTGTCAATTTTTGAATATAATGTATTGTAGAAAAATGTCTTGAGAATTTATCCTTTGGAAAATTTATGTCAGTTATTCGAATTGGTCCTTTTTCTACTAATAGATCTCTCAACTTTGTGTCTATAGTATTCCATTGACTTGGATCGTATATATTTTTAGGGATGCAATTATTTAAATCATTTAGGATTTTTGTAACGACCTATTTGGTCGTTATAGTTTTTCCGACATTTTCTCCCCTTTTCAAGCTTGGTTAGCTCACTTTTGATCCGAGGGGACCGTTGACACGCTTCCTGAGGTGTTTAGACTTGATTCGATGACTTTTTGTGAAATATGGGCTTTAAGCAAAAAAGAGTTGACTCAAAGTTAACTTTTGGGTAAACAAACCTTTTTGGAAATCATTCAATTTTGAGAGGTCCGGATGGTCATTTAGAACTTGTGTGTATATCTGGTTCGGTTCCCAATGCACTCGGATGCATTTTGGGACTTGGGTTGGGAAATTGCAATTGAGGAATCGGGAATTGACTCGGTCAACAAGACCTTCGTTGGGAATTCAGAGGCCATGAGCGCGTTCGTAGCGTGTTTTTATGTGTGTCTGTGTATGTGGTCTGTGAGCAGATGGCCTCGGGAATTAGTCGAAAATTCGGGTTGGAGGGTGAAACTTGGGAAGTTTCTGGTGTCTGGTGCCTTTTGGTGGCACCAGCACCACGACAGCAGTACCGCTGAAGCGGTCAGCCTGTGTAGCGGTCGTGGCACTGCTGGAGAGGCCTTAGCGTCGCGGAAGCGGGTGACGGGCAGTTAATTCATTAAATGAAGTGTTAAAAGGCCTTTGTCTATCATTTAATACTATTTCGAAATTTGAGCTCTTGGGAATTATTGGTGAAGATTCTTGGTGGTTAGTTCTCCTAACCCTCTTGCTATTTCATTGTTCTTAATCATCTTAGAATTCCTCTTTCCTTGTTAGTCCCTTAGTAATGGAAGATTAAAAGTGGGTTTTGATGGATTTTCTATCTAGGCTTATTAATGATGAAATTGATTGGGTTTATGCTAGATTATGATATATCTAAGGTTGTTAATCATGTATCTTCCATTATTAGTGTTGAATTCTTGAATCTTAGAGTTAAGGTATATGCCCAAAATTGGGGGGTTTACTTAAAATTCGGAATTAGGTGAATCCTTAAGTTAATTTAGCAATTAGCTGTTGGGTTTTGATCACCTAGTTCTTAATTTGATATTTACTCCCGAATTTTTCGGTTTGACCTTGTGGGCCCCGTTTCCCAAAATTCTAGGGTTGGTTTTGACCTAAATTGAATGATAGCAATATAGGTATCGATCTTCATGATTTCTAATCTAGATTTCGAATATGCCTAGAATTTCTTGATCTTGAGGCTCAGCCGAAGGGGAAAGCGAAAGAGTGATTGTTGGTGTTTGCTGTTCGGCCATCCAGGTAGGTTATGGCTTACCCTTGGTGAGACTTCATGTAGCGAAGCATATATTTAGATTATATTGTCGGAGAAAGCATGTAAACCTTCGGGTATGAAGTTGGGTTGGATATTGTATTAGGTTGGGCCCTGTTGTGTGATTGGGACTAGCCACCCCGTTGTGTTGTGATTGAGTTGTCCTATTGTTGTGGGCTTGATGCCGCATAGTGATAGTGGATATTGGAGACTATTGAGATATCTTGTTCATGATATTGTTGTGCCCCACTTGTTGGCATTTGATTTCGAGGTAGCGTCTTTATATGACTTGTGTAGTCTTTCATGATATTGTTGGCGTACCCATGTTTGGTACTTGTGATATTGATCTGATTATTCATGTTGACTCATACATCGCACGCATTCACATCTCTCATGATATATTGTTGATGCATTGTTGATACTTGATAAAACACTGTGATGAGCCGAGCTCAGTTTGTATGAGAGTGATGTGAGCAGTCCGCTATCCGATGGTTGTCCCGGAATCATGGATTGTTTGCGAGTGATGTGAGTAGTCCGATGTCCAATGGTTGTCCCGGAATCGTGGATTTTGTGATGTGAGATTCTGATGTCCGATGGTTGTCCCGGAATCGTGGATTGTGTGATGTGAGAGTCCGATCTCCGATGACTGTCCCGGAATCGTGGATGAGTGAGTAAATGGACTTCGCGGGTCCCCATGGGTTGTGCTACCGGGATGTCGATACTTTCGTCCGGAGTACATGTATACACTGCATTGCATTAGCATTCTTATATCATTGCATTGCACTGCATCTTGGCTTATATTGTGATGATCCGGTGTTTTACTTGTGTTGTTGATTTCGAATTGTATATCTGTTGAGACTTGGCATACTTGGGTTTAGATGCTTCAACCTAGGTGATGACGGATACTCGTTTCTGATTGTGCTTGACTTATACTTGTTGATTTATCTGCCTATCTTGCTTTATTGTCTGAATTATGTTAGGTATACTTGGTCGGCCGATGATACCTACCAGTACTGTGGTTTGTACTGACCTGCACTTGCTGCATTCTTTTATGAATGCAAAATTCCAGGTTAGGTCTACTTCCATCTCCCGTGGCTGATAGTCGTCATCAGTACATCTTTGAGTTTCCAAGGTGAGCACGAGACGTTCGCTGCCTTGAAGACTCTTCTTATTATGTCTTACTTTTCCATTCTGAGACATAGATAGATTGATGTATTATTATATTCCAGACTTGTATATTTCTTTTAGATGCTCTTGTATGGATTAGACCAGACCCTGGGTGTGTTTCCTTATTTCCGCACTATTTCTATTATAATATCGTAAGACTTACGTGATTATTCTCTTCCTCTTACTTGATTTATTTATTTATGTTTACTTATCGTTGGGCTGAGGATTCTCTTACCGAGGTGGGAAAGGTAAGTGCCCACACAACTTAGTCGAAATGGGTCGTGACAATTTTTTGATTTTTTGCAACTATGTCAAATTTCTGAGTAACTTCTTCTAGATTTTCTTCTTGGATGTTATTATCATCTAAGTCAACTATATTAATGAATTGTTCATTTGAAGAACACCCTCCCATATTTTCCGATTCAATATTTTTATTATCTGTTAACTATCTTTCAAGTGCTCCTTTTTGGGATTTAATTAATTCTTCAGCTTTTCTCTTTTTCTCTCGTTTTGCATATCCGGAATCATATTTTCTAGTTGACATATTTAAATTGAATAAATTCTAATACTAACTAGAACATAAATATATACTTATGAAATAACAATATCAACAGTGACAAATTTTCAATGAAATATAAGATAAAGTTAGAACAATAAAACCTGGTTCAAGAATTTGATAAGTTGACATAATGATATCGAAATAGTGTTGTGTTGCTTCAATATAATGATTGTTTGTTGCAATGCTTGATAATGTGAAGAAGACACCAAAAAATAAATCTTGATCTTTTATAAGCACTATGTTTTGCAGCAGAATGCTTAAGTGTGTAGGAAACTTGAGAATTATCAATAATACTAAGAGTAGAAGAATAATGAAAAAAAGAAGGAATAGGCAAATATGAGCAATAGAATAGTTACCCAAATAAATAAGGATGCTACAAATCTACAATTACCTAAAAAAGTTTTTCATTCCCCCAATTTTGGTGCTATGCCAACTAGGCCTGTGCACAAATCGGTTCAAGCCGAATTTTCGAACCAATTCGAAACAATTCAGATAATTCAATTTGAATAATACAATTCGATTTCGATTTTCAAATGCAATTGTAAAATATTATGGTTTAACAATTTGGATACGGTTTGCTTCAATTATCAACCGAACCGATCCGAACAAACCGAATTTATATGCCACTAGTGACTAATATGACTAATTGGGTATATGTAATGTGGTGTTGGCGGATTTGTATACTTGCACAAGTTGTCAAGCTCTTGTTTTGCTATTTATATGCTATTATGCTTGCAAGTTTATGGTTTTTTCTTGGTTAATGTCTTGATTATAAGGCTGCAAGTTTAGGATCTCATTATTTTTTGTTATGTTTACTCTAAAACTGAAATGAAATAGTTGCTTGTTTAAATTTCGAATAAACCAAACAAATAGATTTGTGTAACCGAACCGAAATAATAAAAAACGAATCAAATTGAACCTAGAATGGATCGAGTTTGATTGACAATTTTAGAAAGTCGAAATTCGAAATTTCAACTCAATGATGGCCAAAACCGAACCGAACCGATTCGTGCACAGGCCTAATGCCAACGCACCCCACTCCCCTCAAAAGGGAAGAAATACTTCTCCCAAAAAATATTTCCCATTAATGCGGGTCCCACTCACCCATAAAAGGATGAAGTTCTTTTTTACTTTTACCCAAATTTATCTCTTCAAAACCAATATTAACGTATAAGAGTACGACACATTTTTTTAAAAAAAAATAGTAAATATATATGGTATTAAAAAAAGTGGGGGCCCCCAAAAAGTGGGGCCTAGGCCATTGCCTTACTTGTCTTACCAATCAACCGACATTGCTCCTCATGACATAGAGGAATATGAAGATCGACTAACACATATTAAGGTGATTTAAGTAGCTTTAATCATATCCTTTTAATTGGTAATATTGTGCCAACATTTAATTATCCAGGTTCATCATCTTCTACCTAATACAACATCATATCTTCAGCCAGCAGCTGGTATAATAGGAAATTTTAAGATCAAGTATAAAAATCGTTTTATCAAGCATTTGATTGATAAATATGAGCGCAATGAAAGCTGCCAATTACGACAAACAAATAACACTCTTGTAAAAGTATGTAAGGTGTTAAGACCTCTACCATTCTCCATTGTTGGAGAATTACCATAATTCTACATACAAATGACAACCAATGTTAATAGTGAAAATTTAGATCTTGTTGAGGATGTTGGTAGTGTGTCATCACTTATATCTCAAATCCCATCTCATAACGCCAATCAAGCAATGAATGCTACCACCTATATGGAGTTTGACGCAACACTTCCAATCTTTGAAACTTACACTGTTGAAGAGATTATTGCACAAGTCAATGGAGTGGAAGAACAAGAGGTAGTGGATGCAGAAGGTGACAACGAAAGTGTTGGCGAAGGCCTCAACCTACTGCTACTTGGGGTGGGATACAAGAGTAATTGTTAAGCTCTTAGACAGCCTTGAAGGGAAAGCTATTGAATTCCTTTTTGCTGAAAGTTTTGACAAGAATCTTCGTTAATTCAAGCGATATATTACCACTAAAAGACTGAAATTTACGAAACAACCTGCAGTTGTAGTTCTTACGTCAAACTTAAAATATTTAAATATTCAATTAATTTTAAATGCATGTGTTCAATTAGATTATAAATTTTCTATCGGTATGATACAATTAGATATGAAATTATTAATAATTTATTTATTTTTTCAATTCTTAATTAATGAAATATGAAAATCAATTGAGATTTTAAAATTAACAAGTATTTGATTTTCGTTTATAACATCAAAAGTACAGAAAAATATTTGTTTGTGTGCTTTTGTTTATAACAGTTGAATGATATCTACACAACAAATGTCAATATACATACATAACATTACCTCACTATAGCAACTATAAAATTTTCAGACAAATGCTGCCATTATGGAGAGGCTCGACTATATCAAATTTGTCACGATCCAAATTGTAGGCCATGATTGACACCTAAACAGCCACTATCCCAGGCGAACCTTGCCTTATCATCACAACTCATCATTAATGTAAAAAAGAATGATTTAAATACAACTAAAAACTAGAAATGTGTCATAAAAATAAAAAAGTGTAGATTTAATATATATGTCAACCATTTCAAAATAGACAGTCAAGGTGCGCCACTTATAGATGAAAGACCTAATTTGGGTTATTCCCCATAAAATAGACAAGATAGAATAACTAGCTTGAAGTGCCACCACGGTTGATGTGGTTGGATTACCTCAACTGAACTCTGATATGGCCTCGAATAAAATCAAAACCGATCAGTAACCGCACTAGTACAAGAATCTGCAAAAAAAATAGAATTTATGAGGGTGACCCTAAAGCCAGCAAGATCACTGATCCACCCGCTGACATACCAACGGAGTAATTCCTTACAAAATATTATGCATTTTATGTGTAGTGTATAACATATAATATAAGTGTAAAAGCATGCATAATTGAGTAGTAACAAGTATGCATGATCATCTCAACCAAATACCACAATGGCATCGATGCATTGTAATAAACCGTCCATAAAACACACCTTTACCTGCATTGAATTATGTATTTCAACGGGCCATCTGTAGTCAACCTTATCCCGTCAACAACCTAACCAATAGTACGTATCACCAGTCCGTCCACAATAGTGGCGATATGGAGTGTGCGTGAACAATGTGTTGTGCAATCGGTTTGATACTAACACCATCTTATCATATCAATCATAAGCACCTAAGATAAAACAATGTGATCATGGTGTTATCAACAGATAAACACGATGTCATATTATATGCATCTTAACACGCATAGAAACAGTATGCATCATAACATGTTTCCTAATAATTTCTTAGCATGTCATGCTCGATTTAGAAAATCAATTATAAATCATGCTAACATACCGTAGATTTCATCATACCAAAGCTTTATAGCAAAAAATAGAATTTCATAAAAGAACAACTCAAAATTACAGTATTTGACACAAAAATCATATAGGCCATAGTACACGCTCATCCCACAGTGTACTAGGTGTTTGAAAACCAAATAATACAAGTTCCAATCATGAAGGTTAAATTCTGACTTGCCTTAAAAACAGTGAAACGTTCCCCAACTTTGCACAATTTGAATCTCTAACCAAACGGCCTCACACCATCTCAATTTATATCAAGTATTTAACAAACACGTCAAATTAGGCTATAGGACATTTTCATAATTTTTTGGAAAAAGTCAAAGTCAACCCTCAAATGTCAACAGTCGGTCTACCCTGTCAAATCCTAATTAAATTACATAAACGGGTCGTTAGATTGCACTACCTACTTCCTATTCTATCCAATATCCAAATTTCGACTATAGGATAGAACACGTTACTCTACTTGTTCTATGCCAACGTCTTGCAGAATATAAACAGTCGGTAAGTAAAAAACACATCACTTTTATGTAGAAATTACCCGGCTCACAAGGGCGATAAAAACCACAACCTATATGTAACACCTTGTACCTTTGGGCTAAGGTTTGACTCGTAAGATGATAATATAATGGAACCAAGATGGGAGGTCTAGAAAGTGTTATTAAAAACTAATCAAGTCTATTACATCTTGTACCTTAGAACTAAGGTTAGACTAGCATCATTGGAGTTTAGCAGAGAATTTGAAAGTTTGTGCCTTTTTGCCAAAATGATCGACAGGCCTACTTCGGGAACCCGTAACCCCTTTATTTGTTGTGAATTTGAGAAAACTTAAAAAATGAAAGTTGTAGCCCTTTAGAATATCTTTCCAACGGTACATTGTGGAGTTCAAATAGATCTTTGTGCTAAGAGTTATTCCTATTTTACTAATGATGGTTGGAGCAGAATTTTCAGATTTTGGGTCACGTTTTGAGCCTTTTCCTACTCGAATTGGGACTCCTTATTTTATTATTTTATGAAGTAAAAACATCCATAACACTATTTTAAACCCTAAGAGACTATTATTTATCTCTCCACCTCCATCTCTAAAGAACCTAGGCACTTCAGTCTTTCAAGAACCGCAAGAAACTCATTCTTGCAATCAAGAAAAATCAAGAAATCTTCAAGAGTTTGGTTTGGCAATCTAGTTTCCTAAGGTTTCCTCCAAGGTAAATATTTTAATCAGGAACCTTTGTATTCTACAAGATTGCATCGTTGATAAACACTAGAATAAATCCAACCATCCCGTTACCCTATAAAATCAAGAGTTGTAAATAGGGGTGGGCATAATTACCGAAAACCGAAAAACCGGACCGAACCGAATTAATTCGATTTTTTGGTGTTCGGTTTTTCGGGTTTTCGGTTCGGGTTCGGTTTTAATTTTCAAAAATTTCGGGATTCGGTTCGGTGTTCGGGGTTTAGTATTCGGTTTTTCGGGTTTTCGGTTTAAACCGAAATATTATGTATTAGCCCAAAAATATTAAATAGTTAGGCCCATGCCCATTAAATTTAAGCCCAAAATAAATAAAACCCAAGCCCACTTTCATTATTTTGTATCAAATATCAATCATCAGAGGTTAGATAAGTACAAAAAAAAAGCCCACTTTCATTTCATTGTTTTGTATCAAATAACCTAACCTAACGTATCCATCTTCCATTCTTCCATCTTCACTCTTCAGTTCTTCACACATCTGATCTAAGTTCTAACCTAACGTATCCCTATTCCTAATTTAATTTTCACTTCTCAGTTGACTGTCTCATTTAATTTTCACTTCTCACTTCACTGTCTCAGAGCTTCAAACTTCAGAGCTTCACTGTTCACAGCTCCGGCGGCGGCTGCTCTTCCAATCTCGGCGGCGACTTCTCTTCCAAGTTCCGGCGGCGACGGAGTAAGTATTTCTCTCTCTCAGTTCTCCTAATTTCAGTCCTGACTAATCACTTCTAGCGGTTTGAGGAGTTTGGGGATTGAGTTTTGGTAGTGGAAACTGAATTGTGGGTTTAGATGAAGCAAAGCAAAAGAGAGCATTGCTTTTGCTTTATTAGCGCTAAAATTTGCATTCGGTGTTTGAACTTGGAAGTGGCTTCTATATTCTGCTCTCTGTGTTTCCCAATGTTTCACTGCAAATGAGCGGTTCAGCTTTGCTTATCCTCTTTTTCTTTTTTCTTTCCCTCTATTTGCTATACTTCATATTTCCGAACTACGGGTTATAATTGGTAAAGTTGTTGTCATGGGTTCAAATTATGAAAAATAACTTTTTGCAGAAATGTTGAGTAAAGTTGCATACAACAATGACATTCTCTGGATTCCGCATATAGGAAGAGCTTAGTGGATGACCCTCTTTTTTTAGTTCATATTAAACGAATTTTTTAGTGGATGACCCACTTTTTTTAGTGGATGACCCTCTAATTCTTGCTACTTATTTCATTATCTAGTTCACAAATTTTATGTTGTTTGGCCGTTTGGCTGTTTGGCTGCTGCTCATTTTTTCGTTATGTTGTTTGTGTTGCTTGTTTTTGTCTTGTACGTTGTTTGTTGCTGGTTATTGGTTTTGAGCATTCAGATAACTGCCACAGTTTCAGCAGCGCAGCTGAAACTGTGGCAGCAGCACAGTTCAGCAGCTGCCGCAATTTCAGCAACTGAGCTGCTGCTGAAACTGGTGAACTGCTGCTGCTGCTGTTAAAAATGTTGAATTGTTGCTGCTGCTGAAACTGCTGAACTGAAAACTGAAAATTGTTGAACTGAATTGAAAACTGTTGAACTGAATTGAAAACTGAAAATTGCTGCTCAATTGAAAGCTGTCTACTGCTGAACTGTTGCTGCTGCTGAAACTACGCAGCTGCTGCTGAAACTGAACTGTGCTGCTGCCGCTGAAAACACCGAATTGAAAAAATTGAAACCGAACCGAACCAAACTTCAAAAAAACGAAACCGAAAGAACCGAACCGAATTAGTTTGGTTCGGTGTTTGGTGTTCACTTTCAAAACACCTAAACTGAAATAGCTAAACCGAAGTATGAGAAAACCGAACCGAAGAACCGAACGCCCACCCCTAGTTGTAAAGAGTTAGAGAAAACCCTAGCATTTTATATAGACTTTTACTTCGACCAGTCATATTCAATTGGCCTTTCCCGATAATTTAACCATTGGATCGAGCCAAAATTTTAACTGAGTGGTCAAAACAAATAGTTCTAAAATATGAACAGTGGAGATCGGATTTGGAGGTTCTGAGTAGTGAGGTTTGAGCTATGAACAGTAGCTACGAAAAATGGTAAAAACTCTTCTTAAGGTTTCAAATTCAAAGCTTTTGGAATTCTTCTTCAAGATTCGGACTTTTCTCAAGTTTTTGGAGCGATTGAGGGATGTAGGGTTTCTATTCGCGTGTGGGAACATCTTTGTTCTTCCCCACGCCACGTTTTTCCATGAAAGTATGAGATTATACGAAAACTAGGGTTCTAGATATGTTCATGATAACCCTAAGTATATGTACCATGATATACCATATTTGTATAAATAATTCATTATTGTGTTCTTGATATTCCATTATGGTTATTGAGAATCTGTCTGTAATCCATGAAAAACCCATCCTTTGCATTCCATGGGTTCTTACATGCAAGTTTTTAAATAAAAAATGCTTATTTCATGAATATTCTACATGTCTACAAGTTTTCATACAATTACATTATATAATTATTTTCATGCCATGATACAAGATATATTCATGCTAAATGCAATTCATGCTTTTATGAAATTCACGGGCTTATTAGCCAACTATATCATGCTCATGTTTTTGGGAGTTGCACTAATTACCGAGAAGGCTTCAAGCAGCCTGAGACTACGTAGCCACCGTAGGAAAAGGATCGCTCCGCCCATGTTTAGGACGATTCCTTAATATTTATTGGATCCTTTCATGTTATATTTCATCTTATACCCTGGCAAGGTATGAGAGGCTTTCCTGGTAGGGCGCATGTACTAGATTTCATGTTGTCGGTTATATTTATGCTCTCCCTACTTAAAATGTTTTTACTCATGTTATATATATATATATATATATATATATATATATATATATATATATTCATGGTCAGGACTAGGTTTCGGTTTCGGTTTCACTTCTTATCATGTTATTTCATTTAGTTGCTTTACATACCAATACATTCAATGTGTTGATGTCCCCTTTTTATTGCCCGGGGGCCTGCATTTCACGATGCAGGTACGGACTTACAGGACGACAGATCTACTCTATAGGATCATCCACGTATCAGCTTTTGGTGAGCCCCATCTTCTTCGGGGTTTAGTCATTTATTTACTTTTATGATAGTTATGCATTTAAGGCATGCTGGGGGCCTTGTCCCAGTAATTACGTTTAGCAGTTCAGACTCATGTTAGAGGTTTCATACACTAGATAGTTATGTTATGTCAGATGTTCAGTGTCGTATAGCCATCTTTGGCTCATTATCGATAAGAATCCATATTCATATTTTTAAACAAGTATTTTATTTGATATTTTGAAATTTCATGTTTATTAAGGCTCATCGTGTTTATGTCATATTCCGCTCATGTTATGCCTCATGATGATTTAGCAAGCCATATGGTTAGCTCGGTCACATGCAGTAAGGCACCGAGTGTCGTGTTACGTCCAGGCCATGGTTCGAGACATGACAAAGCTTGGTATCAGAGCACTAAGTTCAAGTGTCTTAGGGAGTCTATGAAACCATGTCCAGTGGGATCACTTTTATATGTGTATGTGCGCCATACATATAAACAGTTGATCACCAAGGCATTTAGGATTGTCTCACTTCTTTCAACTCTAGATCGTGCAATAGAGCTATGTTCTAAGAAATCACTCAGACTCGTGTGTTGTTTCCCATT